>NC_091588.1:23886592-23891592 GCF_042767895.1 Penaeus vannamei
ATACTTAGTCTCAAAATGCATTAGACTTAATTAGAGCACGGGATCTCCAGAGGTCATAATAGCGGCGAGCAGACGAGAGAAGCTGCCAGCACGGGGGGGGAGGGGGGGCGGGGGGAAACCTTACCAACCTCGACCTTACCGCGCCCGACCATAAGGCCCAAATTACCCCCCCCCCCCACCCCAACCCGGCAGGCCCCGCGAGTGTCATCAATCATGAGGAAAATAAGTAATTAAAAAGGAGCTAATCCAGTATGGCGGAGACGAGCAGGCAGGCGTCGGGGAGAGAGCGACTTTTCCGGGACGGATCGTCGGGCTGTCAAAAACTAGCGCTAACGAGGCCATTCGAGGCCAAAACGACTCTAGTTTTTTTTCTCTCTCTCTTTCTTTCGTCTTCTTCTACTACTTCTTCTTATGATTAATATTCGTCGTCTTCTTTTTTTCTTCTTGCTCTTGTTTTTCTTCTTCTTTTCTTCTTCTTCTTCTATTCTTCGTTCTTCTTCTTCTTCTACTTTTCCTTCTAGAGAAAGAGAAGAGAGAGAGATCGAAAACATATCCCACACTCAATCATACTTTTTTTACTTCCTAGAATCCTTCCAAGCAACAGACAGACAAAAAAAAAATAATAATAATAATAATAATAAAATAATAATAATAATAAGAAAAAAAAAATAGAAAAGACAACAGCCTCGCCAATAAACACCGACATACAACACGGAAATATCGCGCGTCATACATCCGGGTCCCGATCTCGCGGCGCCCCCCCCCCCCCCGTGTCATCGGCAGACAACACCTCAATATCACATGTAATCAAGTTGATCTCCCTAGGCATCGGGAAAGTTCCTGCGTGAGTGTGGGGAAGGAGGAAGGGGAGGGAGGGGTAAGAGGGAGAGGGGAGGGGAGGGAGGGAGGAGAGGGGACGGGTTTGAGGGGGAGGGATGAGAGGGAGTGGGAGGGAGGGGGAAGAGAGACGGGTGTGAGGGTGTGGGGAGGAGGGGGAAGGGGAGAGAGGGGGGATGGGAGGAGAGGGGAGTGGGAGGGAGGGGGAAGGGGACGGGTGTGAGGGGGAGGGGGAGAAAGGGAAGGGGAGGGGAAAGGGTTTTACGTGTGTGTGTGTAATAGCTTGTATTTCTTTTTCTTCGCCTGTTTTCTTCAAATGCATCTGATTTTGCATCTCTCTCTTCCCCTTCCCTCCCTCCCCACTCTACCCCTTCCTCTCTCACCCATCCCTCCTTCCTCTCCCTCTCTTTCCCTCGCCCACCCCACTCCATCCCTCCTTCTCTCCCCTCCCACTCTCTCACCCCCACTCCATCCCTCCATCTCCCCTCTCCACCCCACTCCATCCCTCCTCTTTCTCCTCCTTCTCTCCCTCTCTTTCCCCTCTCCCCTCCTTCTTGCGTGGCCCCAGGTGACGTCTCTCCCCTCAAGATGTCGCCCTGTCACCACCAACCTGCGCGAGAGGGAGAGGGGATCAACTTGACACATTTTGGGATAAAGTTACTCTGTACGGTTTCTCTCTCTCTCTCTCTCTCTCTCTCTCTCGCTCTCTCTCTCTCTCTCTTTCTCTCTCTCTCTCGCTCTCTCTCTCTCTCGCTCTCTCTCGCTCTCTCGCTCTCTCTCGCTCTCTCGCTCTCTCTCGCTCTCTCGCTCTCTCTCGCTCTCTCTTTTTTCTTTTTTCTTTCCTTTTTGTTCATATTTTCTCTTGTTTTTTTTCTTTTGGTTTGTTTGTTTCGTTGTTTCTTTGTCTTTCTTTGTTTGTTTGTCTGTATGTTTGTTTCTCTCTGTCTCTGTCTCTCTCTCTCTCCCTCCATCTTTCCCTCTCTCTTCTTACTTTTTTCATTACCGTTATCATTACTATCATTATCATTGTTATCATTAATATCATTATCACAATCATCATCACTATCATCATCATTATCATAACTATCATTATCATTAATGTAACTAGCATCGTTATTATCCAATTTCTTGTTTTTATGAACATAATTATCATCATTATCATCATTTTGATATAGTCTTCGATCTATAATTCATTAAATCTATCTTGATTTTTATTTTCTTCAATTTATCATCGAAGTTCGGAGCAATAAAATGTTTGACCGGATAAAGAGAGAGAGAGAGAGAGAGAGAGAGAGAGAGAGAGAGAGAGAGAGAGAGAAAATATATATATATATTTATAGGAGTTTTCATTTCCTCATGTTTGGCCTCTCCTACTTTCTCCGTTTGTCTGTCTGTGTTGTCTCTTCCTTCATTCTTTATTCCTTTGCCCCTTCTCTAACCTCCCTCCCTTTCTTTTTCCTTTCCCTCTCTCCCTCCTACTCTCCCCCCATTCTCCCAGTTTCTTCTTTTACTCCTTCTTTTTCTCCTCCTCCCTCCTTTTCTCTTCCTCCTCCTCCTTTTTCTTTTTCTCCTCCTCCTCTTCCACCTTCTTCTTAAACTTCTTTTTCTTCATTTTCTCCTCCTCCTCTTCCTCCTCCTGCTTTTACCCCTCCTCCTCCCCTCTCTCCACCTCCACCCCCTTTCCCTCTCCCTCTCTCTCTCTCCCTCCTCTTCCTACTCCTCCATCACTACCCCACCCTCTCTAACCCTCCTCTCCCCCTCCCCATCCCCCGAACCCATACATCCCCCCCCCCACCGCATCAACCACTCGACCAGCCAGATTGACCAAAGTGGAAATTGATCGGCCACCATCAAGAAGTTTGTCAAAGAAAACGGGAAAACGATGACAGAAAATGCGATTAAGCAGGTGACCGCGAGAGAGGGTGGGTGGGGGGGACTAAAAAGAAATGGATGGGTGGATGGATGGATGGCGGGTGGGACTGATTTGAACACGGGCGGGGAGGAAAGTTGGGAGATGGATGAGGTGGGTGGATTGGATGGATGGGTGGGGTGGATTAAGGGTGGGAGGGGAGAGGAGAGGAGGGAGGGAGAGAGGAGAGGAGGGGAGGGAGGGAAGGGAAGGGAGGGAGGGAGACAGGGAAAGGGAGGGGAGGGAAGGAGAGAAGGATGGATGGAGGGAGAGGAGAGATGGATGGATGGATGACTGATGGATGAAGGTAAGGAAAGAGAGGGGAAGAAAGATAATACAATATTCAATAATATACATCATCGCCACAAGTATACAATAACAACAACAAATGTTAATACCCTTATTGTTACCACAATTGTCACACACACACACACACACACATACACACACACACACACACACACACACACACACACACACACACACACACACACACACACACACACACACCACATACACACACATACACACACACAAACAGTTACATAAGTACCCCCCCCACCCCACCCCATCCCACACAGACCACACATACACGCGCACACTTTCACAAGTACTCTCTCTCTCTCTCTCTCTCTCTCTCTCTCTCTCTCACACACACACACACACACACACACACACACACACACACACACACACACACACACACACACACACACACACACACACACACACACACACACACACACACGCACGCACACACACGCACACACAGCGTCGGGTGGGGTGGCGTCAGAGAGAGAACATTGAAGCATGACAGAAAATCAATCATATTTTGACTTTGTCGCCCGCTTCTATGGTGGCCGTCTCCGTAATCCTATTTCTCCTCTTTTCCCTCGTTTGTTATTTGTGGTTTTTCATTTATTCATCATTTCCCGAATTTATTCCATGTGTTGGGTGTTTTGTGTGGTCTGAGTTGCCGATTTTTATTTTTTGCCTCTCTTTTATGTTTTCTTTCGTCCTTCTGGTATGTTTAGTTTTTCTCTTTCTCTCTCTCTCTCTCTCTCTCTCTCTCTCTCTCTTCCTTCTTCTTCTTCTTCTCTCTCTCTTTTCTTTCTCTCTCTATATCTCTATGTCTTCTCTCTCTCTCTCTCTCTCTCTCTCTCTCTCTCTCTCTCTCTCTCTCTCTCTCTCTTTCTTTCTTTCTCTTTCTTTCTCTCTCTCTCTTCCTCTTTCCCTCTCTCTTCCTCTTTCCCTCTCTCTCATTCGCTCTATCTATCGACCTATCTATCTTCAGTCTTTCCTTTATCTGTAGGAATTTCGGTTAAAGATAAAATTCTTTACGACTTTCCGTTTACATTCCACATAAACTACACACAATACTCGATACAAATAATACAAATCATAATAACAACAACAAAAGTAATAATAATTATAAGAATAACGATAACAATGACAATAAAGACAATAAACAAAAGCAATTCTCGGGAAATTGAAAGAACATGAGAGTCGTGACCTCCCATTCACAGAAAACGGAAGTCGCCAACACGCTCATCAAGGGGAGACAATTATAGAAAATGCGACCCGACCGCCGCGTCTGTCCGCCCCTCCCCTTTCCGATCGTCCCATCCATCTTCGGTGGGAGGAGCGCATCCCGGCCCCCGCCCCCCCCCCCAAAAGGCTCGTAAAAAGAGGAGAAAATAATAGAAAAGAGGCAGAAAAAGATCCCTGAGGGGGGGAGGTGACGCGGCCTTCTCAAGAACGCGGATAAGGGACATCCCAAAGACATACACGGGAGATAAGCGCTATCGAGAAGGGACCATTTTTTGTGGAAGGTGAGCGTCCCGCGTCGTCGTGGCCCTGGGGCTGGGTTGGCTGTGGGAGGGAGGGGGGAGGGGGAGGAGGGAAGGCGAGAGAGGAGGGAAGGAGAGGAGGGAGGGGAGAGGGCGAGGAGGAATGGAGAGGAGGGAAGGAGGGAGAGAGGAGGGAAGGTGGTGGAGGAGGAATGGAAAGGAGGGAAGGAGGAAGGGATGGGGAAGTAGGGAGAGGAGAGAAGGAGGGAGAGGAGGGAAGGGAGGCCGATTTTCCGAGATTTGAGGCGAATGAGGAGGGAAAGCCAGAGCAGGGAGGAGAGAATGGATGAATTAATGAGCGTTGGGTGACGATTGAAGTGATGGGGACGTGGCGGTGGCGACGGTGAATGAACAGAGGGATCGTTGGCGGCGTTCTCTCGAGGAAAAGGAAAAATGCACGCACA
>NC_091588.1:23896592-23904092 GCF_042767895.1 Penaeus vannamei
AGGAATTTCTTGTAAATAACTTAGGAATTTCTTGTAAATAACTTAGGAATTTCTTGTAAATAACTTAGGAATTTCTTGTAAATAACTTAGGAATTTCTTGTAAATAACTTAGGAATTTCTTGTAAATAACTTAGGAATTTCTTGTAAATAACTTAGGAATTTCTTTTAAATAATCTAGGAATTTCTTGTAAATAACTTAGGAATTTCTTGTAAATAACTTAGGAATTTCTTGTAAATAACTTGGGCATTTCTCGTAAACAACGATTTTTTTTTTGTAAATAACGAAAATTTCTCGTAAATAAATTAGGTTTCTTGTATATAACTTGGATATTTCTCGTAAACAACGAACATTTCTTGTAAATAACTTAGGAATTTCTTGTAAATAACTTGTAAATTCCTTGTAAATAACGGAAATTTCTTGTAAATAAATTGGGTTTCTTGTATATAACTTGGATATTTCTCTTAAATAACGAACATTTCTTGTAAATAACTTAGGAATTTCTCGTAAATAACGAACATTTCTTGTAAATAACTTAGGAATTTCTCTTAAATAACGAACATTTCTTGTAAATAACTTAGGAATTTCTTGTAAATAACTTAGGAATTTCTTGTAAATAACGAAAATTTCTCTAAATAACTTAGGAATTTCTTGTAAATAACGAACATTTCTTGTAAATAACTTAGGAATTTCTTGTAAATAACGGAAATTTCTCTAAATAACTTAGGAATTTCTTGTAAATAACTTGTAAATTCCTTGTAAATAACGGAAATTTCTCTAAATAACTTAGGGATTTCTTGTAAATAACTTGTATATTCCTTGTAAATAACGGAAATTTCTCTAAATAACTTAGGAATTTCTTGTAAATAACTTAGAAAATACGCGAGATGCCAACACCACACCAACAACGCCATCTATTGTTGACTTTCCCGACCGCCTGCACGATTTAGCAAAGAGGAAAAAAAGATGCACCAATTCTTGCAACGTTGCATGCACTCAAATAGCAACCTCCGAGACGAGAACTTGAAGAAAATAACAATAATTCCCCCCGGTGAAACTAACGTATTCAAGCCAGAGCAATTCGGAGCAAGTCAGAGCAATTTGGAGCAACCTACCGCAAGTCGGAGCAAACCAGAGCAAGCCAGAGCAAGCCGAAGCAAGCCGAAGCAACCCAACGCAAGCCAGAGCAAGCCGAAGCAAGCCGAAGCAAGCCGAAGCAAGCCAGAGCAAGCCGAAAATGAAGATGCTTGCCCCAAATCAAGCAAATTAGGAGGGGAAAAAGAGAGCGGAGAGCGATAAGGGCAAGCGAGCAAGCAGAGGGCAATCTCGAAGCGCGCGGCAACGTAATGACAGCGATGCTTTCCCGCAGGACCGGCGATAAATCAGCAGCGGCGGCCGAGAGCTGTTTTCGCGGCGGTCAAAAGCAAGATCAGAGGGGTGGGAGGGCGGGGAGGAGGGAGGGGGAGGGGGGAAGGGTAGGGGAAATGAGGGCGGGTTTGGTGGTGGGGGTGGGGATGGGGGGTGGGGGTGGGGATACTCTCTTCTCTTCCAATTTTTTCTTTTCTCTTTCTCTTTCTTCTAATCTCCTCTTCTTCCTCTTTCTCTTTTCTACTAATTCCTCTTCCTCTTCCCTTTCCCTTTCCACTCCTCTTCCCATTTCTCCTCCTCCTCTCCTCTCCCCTCCCCCTTCTCCACCTCCTTCCCACCCCCTCCCCTTCTCTCCCCTCCCCTCCTCTCTCCCCCTCCCCCTTCCCTTCCCCCCTTCCCACCTCCCTTCCCACCCCACCCTCTCCCCACCCTTCCCACCCACCCACCCACCCCTCCCTCCCACCCCCCTTTCCCACCCCTCCTCCCCCCCCCTTTCCCACCCATGTCCGCAGCCCAGGGTCAAATATCACTCCCTGTATTATTTGATAACTTGCCGGTCGATAGAGGAAATATGGAGTGAGGAAGTCTGATTGATTGGGTTGAGGGGTTGAGGGTGGGGTGGGCGGGGGGGGGAGGAGGAGGAGGAGGAGGAGGAGGAGGTAGAGGAGGAGGGTTGAGGGTAGGGTGGGGAGGGGGGAGAAGGGTGGGGAGGAGGAGGAGGAGGAAGGAGGGAGGAGGAGGGAGGGAGGGAGGTAGAGGAGGGAGGAGGAGGAAGAGGAGGAGGAGGAAGAGGAGGAGGAGGAAGAGGAGGAGGAGGAGGAGGTAGAGGAGGAGGCGGAGGCGGGTTGAGGGTAGGGTGGGGAGGGGGGAAGGGGGGTAAGAGGAGGAGGAGAAAGGAGGGAGGAAGGAGGAGGAGGAGGGGGAGAGGAAGAAGAACAGGCTGAGAGGAAGAGAAACGGAGAGAAAAAGGAGGAGGAGCAAGAAGTATAAGAAAAGGAAGAGGAGGAGGAGCAAGAAGAAGAAGAAGAAGTATAAGAAAAGAAGGAAGTAGAAGAAATAGAAGAAAATGAAGAAGAAGAGGAGGAAGAAATAGACGAAAAGGAAGAAGAGGAAGAGGAAGGAGGAGGAGGAGGAGGGGAAAGAGGAGGGCAGAGGGCTGCACCGGAGGGAGGTCTTTGTGCAAGAGATCGCTGGTATTTGAAAGAGTGAAAAAATAATAGAAGGTATTACAGGGAGAAAGTCAAGCTGAAAATTGGGGGAAAAGGATGAAAGGGAGGAGAGGGAGAGAGGGGGAGAAAGAGAGAGAGAGGGGGGAGAGAGAATGAAGGATTGATAGATAGATAGATACATAGATAGATAGAGAGAGAGGGAGAGAGGGAAGGGGGAAGGGAAAGAGAAAGAGAAAGAGAGAGAGAGAGAGAGAGAGAGAGAGAGAGAGAGAGAGAGAGAGAGAGAGAGAGAGAGAGAGAGAGAGAGAGAGAGAGAGAGAAAGAAAGAAACAGACAGACAGACATAAAAAAAACAAATAACGAAAATAGACAAAAAACAGAAAAAAAACAATACACTACAAAAAAAAAATATATATATATAAACTAAACCCCAAACAAAACACCAGAAAAAAATAATAATCACACAACGCTTTTCAAATTTTACAAACTCAGTCCCCCAAAATATGGTTCGACGGCCGGCTCAACAGCACAAGAACGAGCAACACAAGATGCCGGAGGGTAAAGTTTGAAAAAAAAAGAAAAAAAGAAAAAAAAAATCTATTTTCCGATAATCAAAATGTCAATTTGTTACGTCTTACTACTGATGGCGAGGAAGAGGGAGAGGGAGAGAGGGAGAGGGGAGGGAGAGAGGGAGAAGGGAGGGAGATAGGGGAGGGAGAGAGGGGAGAGGGAGAGAGGGGAGGGAGGAGGGAGGGAGGAGGAAGAGAGATGGGAGAGGGGAGGGAGAGAGGGAGAGGGGAGGGAGAGAGGAGGGAGGAGGGAGGAAGAGAGGAGGGAGAGTGGGGAGGGAGAGAGGGGAGAGGGGAGGGAGGGAGAGAGGAGGGAGAGGGGAGGGAGGAGAGAGAAGGGAAAGAGAGAGAGAGCGATGGGGCGAGAGAGAAGGGAGGGAGAGAGAGGGGAGAGAATGGAAAGTGAAGGAAGGGAAAGAGGGAGAAGAATGGGAATGAAAGAAAAAGAAGAAAAAACATAGAAATGGAAAAAGAAGATTAAGAAAAAGAAGAAGAAAAACAGAAAAAAGAAAAAAAGAAAAAAGAAAGAAAAAAAGAAAAAGAATAGGAAGAAGAGTAGACAATGAATCACCACCAGAAATCCCAGAAGGTCAACAAGTACACCCCCGCCTTCATCCTCCCCCTCCCCCACCCTCATCCTCCCCCTTCCCCCCCAAAAAAAAAGATAACATAAAAATCTCTTCACTTATTAGAAGACAATTACTTAGCACAAACACACTCACTCGTAATAACAAATAAGAGCTGTCTTTGCCTCAGAAAGAGAGAGAGAGAGAGAGAGAGAGAGAGAGAGAGAGAGAGAGAGAGAGAGAGAGAGAGAGAAAGAGAAAGAGAGAGAGAGAGAAAGAGAGAGAGAGAATGATAAAGAGAGAGAGAGAGACCGAGAAAGAGATCGAGATCGAAAGAGCGAGAGAATGACAGAGAGACAGAGAAGAAACAGAAAGAGAATAAGAGAGAGAGAGAAAAAAAAAAAAACTGCCCTCCCCGCACACACACAAAACAAAAGCGGAACGATCATCTGGCCGCAACGACGCAAAAGGTCATTGAGGTAACTATTGAATTTTTCAGGGATTGTTATGTTTCAAAAGGGACTCCCGTGTGGTCTCTCTCTGCGCTCTCGCTCTCGTTCTCGTTCTCTCTTTCTCGGTCTCGTTCTCTCGTTCTCGCTCTCTCTTTCTCGTTCTCTTTCTCGCTCTCTCTCTCTCGCTCTTTCGATCTCGATCTCTTTCTCTCTCTCTCTCTCTCTCTCTCTCTCTCTCTTCTTTCGATCTCGTTGTCTCTCTTTCCCTTGCTCGCTCTCTCTCTCTCTCTTCTTTCGATCTCGTTGTCTCTCTTTCCCTTTCTTTTTCTCTTGCTCTCTCTCTCTCTCTCTCTCTCCCTCTCCCTCTCCCTCTCCCTCTCCCTCTCCCTCTCCCTCTTCCTCTTCCTCTTCCTCTTCCTCTTTCTCTTCCTCTTCATCTTCCTTCTTCTCTTCATCTTCATCTTCCTTCTTCTCTTCATCTTCATCTTCCTTCTTCTCTTCATCTTCCTCTTCATCTTCCTTCTTCTCTTCATCTTCATCTTCCTTCTTCTCTTCCTCTTCATCTTCCTTCTTCTTCTCTCTCTCTCTCTGTTTTCTCTCTGTGTTTGTCTTTCTCTGTCTCTTTCACTCTTTCTTCATCTCTCTTTTCAAGAGAGAGAGAGAGAGAGAGAGAGAGAGAGAGAGAGAGAGAGAGAGAGAGAGAGAGAGAGAGAGAGAGAGAGAGAGAGAGAGAGAGAGAAGAGAGAGATCGCGCAAGAGAGAAAGAGATCTCACGCAAGAGAAGAGAGAGAGAGAAAGAGATCCCACGCAAGAGAGAATGAAGAGAGAGAGAGAGAGAGAGAGAGAGAGAGAGAGAGAGAGAGAGAGAGAGAGAGAGAGAGAGAGAGAGAGAGAGAGAGAGAGAGAGAGAGAGAGAGAGATCGCGCAAGAGAGAAAGAGATCCCACGCAAGAGAGAGAGAGAGAGAGAGAGAGACAGCCGTCGATCGTGAATATTAATCCCGACCAAATATCGGAAGCAGATGCCAAAAGCGACTTCCAGCGGCGGTGACAGATTCATAATGATTTTACATAGACTGTTCGATTTTTTTTTTTACTTTAAAAAGGAGGGGACGGGGGGAGGGGGAGGGGACGGGGGGAGGGGGGAGGAGAGGGGGAGGAATAGGCTCGACGATTTTTTGTTTATTTATTATTGTTTTTATCTTTGATGGATGGCGAGATTTTATTGTGTTTATCTTCTTTCCATGTTTTATCATAATTATAATAGTAATAATGATAATAATAACAGTAATAATAATAATAATAATACTGTAATAGTAACAATAGTAATAACAATAACAACAACAAAAATAATCATCACAAAATCCATTCAACAATACACAATAACGGGGTTCCCAGCAACAAGACGCTATAACGGGGTCTCTCTCCGACACACGCACGCACGCGCAGGAAGGGAGGGGGGGAGAGGGGGGGAGCGGAAGGAGAGGGGGGAGGGGGAGGAGGGGGTCGCATTAACGGGGTTGACACTACACCTTGATCGTTATAGCCGTCGAAAGAGATGCCCAAGGTCACGTGACCTCCGTGCAAAACCCCCCCGTGCAATCCTCTGCAATGGAAAGGGGTGGAGGAGGGGGTGGAAGGGGTGGAGGAGGGGGTGGAAGGGGTGGAGGAGTGGTGGAAGGGGTGGGGGAGGGTGGAAGGGGTTGAGAGGGGTGGAGGGGGTGGAAGGGGAGTGGAGGGGTGGAGGAGGGGTTATGGGGGGATGGAGGGAGGCGGGGAGGGGGATGGAGTGAGGGGGTTGGAAGGAGTGGAAGGGGTGGAGGAGGGGGTTGGGGGATGTGGAAGGGGTGGAGGGGGTGGAGAAGGGGGTGAGAAGATGGAGGGGTGGAGGAGGGGTGGAAGGGGTGGAGGGGGATGTAGGGGGGGCGGAAGGAAAGAGGGGGTGAGAGGGGGGGAGGGAGGGAGAAGAGGGCCAGGGAGTGATGATGATTATAATTATCATCATCATTATCATCATCACCATCATCATAACCATCCTTACAATCATCACATTCAACATCATCAATACCATGTCTCTATAATCACTATCATTATCGCTATCATCATGTAACATTTTCATTCATTTTTTTATCAGCATGTTACGTCATTCTTGAAAAATCGAGAGAGAGAGAGAGAGAGAGAGAGAGAGAGAGAGAGAGAGAGAGAGAGAGAGAGAGAGAGAGAGAGAGAGAGAGAGAGAGAGAGAGAGAGAGAGAAAAGAGACCGTAAGGGCGAGAATGCCACACAAAGCGGTAGGAATTCAGCCCTTACACTGTCCCGTTTTCTCCCGCTTCTTTTAACTGTCACTGAGTCAGTCACTCGGAATCGGGGGGGTCAGTGGGCAGGGCAGGGGAGGGGGAGGGGGGGAGGGGGTCACCTGGCATGAACGTATTGCTTCTCTATCGAAAGAGAAAGAAAAGGAGAGAGAAATAAAGAGAGAAAGAGAGAATGGGAGAGGGAGAGGGAGAGGGAGAGAGAGATAGAGACAAAGGAGAGAGAGAGAGAAAGAAAGAGAGAGAGAGAGAGAGAGAGAGAGAGAGAGAGAGAGAGAGAGAGAGAGAGAGAGAGAGAGAGAGAGAGAGAGAGAGAGAGAGAGAGAGAGAGAGACAGAGACAGACAGAAACAAAGAGAAAACGAAAGACGAAAACAAAGAAACAAAGAGAGAAAGAGAAAAGAAACAAAGAAAGAGAAAACAAAGAGAAAGAAAAAACAAAGAAAAAGAAACAAATAGAGAAAGACAAACAAAGACAAAGACAGAAAGACAAACAAATTGAGAAAGAGAAACAAAGAGAGAAAGGGAAATAGACACATACCTTGTCCTTGTAACGATCGAACCAGCGGAACCACAAACACGACATACCTGCAATTGAGAAAAGAAAATTGATTGTTAAAAGAAAGAAAAGAATAACAACAGCAATTACTTACAATAATTATATACAGAGTAAAGTGCTGGGTAGATGATAATGATAACAGGAGTGATTATGATGATGATAACAATAATAATAACAATAATAATAACAACAATAAAAATAATAACAGTAATGATAATGATAATAATAACAATAACATGAACTATAATAATAATAACAAATATAGTATTGCTAATAATAATAACATTTTCAGTATCACGGAGAGAGAGAGAGAGAGAGAGAGAGAGAGAGAGAGAGAGAGAGAGAGAGAGAGAGAGAGAGAGAGAGAGAGCGAGAGAGAGAGAGAGAGAGAGAGAGAGAGAGAGAGAGAGAGAGAGAGAGAGAGAGAGAGAAACACCTTTTCTCGATGACAAGGCTTCGTGGAAGAGAATTGTGGGCGGGGCGTGGGAACCAGCGAGTGGGCGTGGTCAG
>NC_091588.1:23906592-23909092 GCF_042767895.1 Penaeus vannamei
GAGACGAGACAGGAGGAGGAGGACGAGACGAGACAGGAGGAGGAGGACGAGACAGGAGGAGGAGGACGAGACGAGACAGGAGGAGGACGAGGACGAGACGAGACAGGAGGAGGACGAGACGAGACAGGAGGAGGAGGACGAGACGAGACAGGAGGAGGAGGACGAGACAGGAGGAGGAGGACGAGACGAGACAGGAGGACGAGGACGAGACGAGACAGGAGGAGGAGGACGAGACGACGCGGCGGTGCCCAGGTAAGGGGTGTGTGTGTGGCGGCGGCGGTGGAGTCCATCTGGTGACACCCGGCAATCTCCCGGGGCATGGGCTTGACACGGCGGGTGGCAGCGCGCGCTCCGGGGTCACACGCTGAGTCCGGACCTGGGAGACGCCTAATAAAACCCGCCGATAAGAACTGTGTGGAGAGTTTGCACGATCTTTGGGGTGGGTGGGAGGGGGGGAGAGAGAGGGGAGGGCCATAGCTCTCGATGCGGCCCGGCTCGTCAAAGCAAAACAAAAACAACAACAAAAAAGAACAAATAATAACCCCCCCCCAAAAAAAAAAAAAAAATAAATAAACACACGAAAAAGAGCATGAACGCCGTGTCATAATAAACTATGTGGTAAAAGAGAGAGAGAGAGAGAGAGAGAGAGAGAGAGAGAGAGAGAGAGAGAGAGAGAGAGAGAGAGAGAGAGAGAGAGAGAGAGAGAGAGAGAAATGTGAAATCCAGTGACACAAGAATTTAGAGGTGGAGCGAAAGAGGGAAGGAGTGAATCAGTGGACGTGGAGGAGGAAGAAAAAGACGAAGAAGAAGGAAAAGAAAGAGAAGAAGAAGGAAAAGAAGAAGAAGAAGAAGAGCGAGAAGAAGAAAGAGAAAAAGGAGAAGAAGACGGAAGTGAAAGAGAAGAAGAAGAAGGAAAAGAAAGAGAACAAGAAGGAAGAGAAAGAGAACAACAAGAAGAGAAAGAGAAGACAGAAAAGAAAGAAGAAGACAGAAAAGAAAGAGAAGAAGAAGACGGAAAAGAAAGAGAAGAAGAAGAAGGAAAAGAAAGAGAATAATAATAATAATAATAATAATAATAATAATAATAATAATAATAATAATAATAATAATAATAATAATAATAAGGAGAATAACGAAAAAAAGGGTTTCCAAGAGCAGGAGCAGAGAGCGAGAGGCACCTGCTCCCCCCTCCGAACGCAGGTGACTAACGCCTTCGTCTCGAGCGCACCTGCACGCACCTGTCTCGTCACCGCGTCCGATTCCCCCGCCGGACCGACACCTGCGAGCCGAGACGGGGGGGAAAAGGGGGAAAAGGACGAAAACGAGAATGAAAATATAGGAAAAAAGTAAAAGAAGAAGAAGAAGAAGGAAAAGAAGAAGAAAACGAATAATAAAAAATAAAAGAAAAATGTAAAGAAGAAGACGAAAGAAAAGAAAAAGAAAGAGAGGAAGAGGAAGAAGAAGAAGACGAAACAAACAGGAAAAAAGAATGAAAAGAAGCACACGAAAACGAAAACAAATAGAAGAGAAATGAAGAAGAAGAAACGAAAAAAGAAGTGGAAAGTGAAACACACACGAGAGATATATATAGAACAGGGGGTAAAGGGGAGAGGGGTAGAGAGAAAGAAGGGGGAGGGGAGAGGGGGAGAGAGAGAGTAGGGGGAAAGGGAGTTGGGGAGTTAGAGAGAGAGAGTAAGGGGGAATGGGAGAAGGGTAAAGGGATAGAAAGAGAGAGAGAGAGAGAAGGGGGAAAGGGAGAAGGGCAGAAAGAGAGAGTAAGGGGAGGGGGAAGAGGAATTGGGGAGGAGGAGAGGGGACCTGGAGGAGGAGGGAGCGATCCGTACAAGGGAATAAAACGGAGGGAGATACGAGGCGGGGGAGGAGGAGGAGGAGACAGGAGGAGGAGACAGGGGGAGGAGGAGGAGGAGACAGGGGGAGGAGGAGGAGACAGAGGGAGGAGGAGGAGACAGGGGGAGGAGGAGGAGGAGGAGACAGGGGGAGGAGGAGGAGACAGGGGGAGGAGGAGGAGGAGGAGACAGGGGGAGGAGGAGGAGACAGGGGGAGGAGGAGGAGACAGGAGCAGGAGACAGCACTCGACCCGCAGAGAAATGGAGTGAAGAATAACACTTTTCTCTTCTCGTCGCGGACTGAGGGCGGGCGGGCGGCGCAGGACGTGGCGGGCGAGGGCGTGAGTGAGTGTATGTGGGAGTGAGTGAGTGAGTGAGCGAGTGAGTGTGAATGGGCGAGTGAGTGTGAGTGTGAGTGAGTGAGTGCGAATGGGCGAGTGAGTGTGAGTGAGTGAGTGCGAATGGGCGAGTGAGTGTGAGTGAATGAGTGACTGCCTGCCTGCCTACCTACCTACGAACCTACCTACCTGCCTGACTAACTACCTAACTAACTACCTGAACGAGCGAACGAGCGAGCGAACGAGCGAACGAGCGAGTGAGAGAGCGAGTGAGAGAGCGAGAGAGTGCGAGAGAGTGCGAGTGAGCGAGTGAGA
>NC_091588.1:23914092-23916592 GCF_042767895.1 Penaeus vannamei
CTCCCCCTCCCTGCTTTCCTCTCTCCCTCTCCCCTCCCTGCTTTCCCCTCTCCCTCTCCCCCTTCCTGCTTTCCCCTCTCCCTCTCCCCCTTCCTGCTTTCACCTCCCCCTCTCCCTCTCCCCCTTCCTGCTTTCCCCTCTCCCTCTCCCTCTCCCCCCCTCCTGCTTTCCCCTCTCCCTCTCCCTCTCCCCCCCTCCTGCTTTCCCCTCTCGCTCTCCCCCTTCCTGCTTTCCCCTCTCCCCTCACTCCGCCAGCAGGGACAGCAGAAAGCAGAAGAGGAAGAAGTTTCAGGAATTCTCGAAAACATCAAGAAGTTTTATAGAAGTCATGGAGGAGGGAGTGGGGGGGAGGGGGGAGGGGGAGAGGGAGGGAGAGGGAGGGGGAGGAATAGGGAGAGAGTGAGAGGGGAATAGGGAGGGAGAAAGAATGAGAGAGAAGGGGTGTGTGGGGAGTGAGGGAGGGAGGGAGGGAGAGAGAGAGTAGGAGGAGAAGGAATGAGAAAATGAAAAAAAGGATATAAACAAGTGTTGAGAGAGAGATAAAAGAAAGAAAGAGAGAGAGAGAGAGAGAGAGAGAGAGAGAGAGAGAGAGAGAGAGAGAGAGAGAGAGAGAGAGAGAGAGAGAGAGAGAGAGAGAGAGAGAGAGAGAGAAGGTGCGGGAGACATAGGTGTGTGTGAATCAGGGTTTAGAGGGAGGCAGGGGGAGGGGAGGGGGAGGGGGAGGGGGCATTGGGGCCACGGTGGAGAGGCCACGGACTCACAGGGAGGGGGGGGGAGGAACGGGACACACGGGGCACGGGCAGACGGGCACGGGGGGAGGGAGGGGGAGGGAGGGCAAGGGCATGGGGGAGGGGCAGACGGGGCATAGGGAGGGGGGAGGGGCAGACGGGCACGGGGGAGGGAGGGTACGGGAGGGCAAGGGCATGGGGGAGGGGCAGACGGAGCATAGGGAGGGTACGGGAGGGCACGGGGGGAGTGCGCGGAGGGGGGTGAGAGTGCGTGTGCCCCTGCTGCGGCTTGGAGGTGCGGCAGGGTGGGCAGTGCGGAGATGGGGCAAGAGGGCAGTCGGGGACGCTGCCCTCTGCCCCGACAACACCAGCGGCAGGCGCCACCATCAGCCCCCCCTCCCTCCCTCCCTCCCTCCCCACTCCTTCCTTCCCTTCCCTTCCTCCCTCTCTCTCCTTCCTTCCCTTCCCTTCCCTTCCTCCCTCCCTCCCTCTCTCTCCTCCTCCCTTCCTCTCTCTCCCTCCTTCCCTCCCTCCTTCCCTCCCTCTCTCTCCTCCTCCCTTCCTCTCTCTCCTTCCCTTCTTCCCTCCCTCCCTCCCTTCCTCTCTCTCCTTCTCCCTCCCTCCCCACTCCTTCCTTCCCTCCCTCTCTCTCCTTCCCTTCCTTCCCTCCCTCCCTCCCTCCCTCCTCCACCTACCTACGTCCTCTCTTTACTATTCACCCACTCATCCTCTCCCTTTCACCCCCTCCCTCCCTCCTACTCCTTCCTCCTAATCCAACCCTTTCCCCCACCCCTTCCCCTTCTCCCTCCTTCCGTCTCTCTCCCTCCTATCACCTTCTTCACCTCCTACCCCCTTCCCCCTCCCCCAACCCCTCCCTCCTTCCCTCACTCCTACCCCCTTCCCCCTCCCCCAACCCTTCCCTTCTTCCCTCCTTCTTCACCTCCCTCTTCACCTCTCACCCCCTCCCCCATCCCCTTCCTCCTTCCCTACCCCCACCCCCCCTTCCTCCATCCCTCTCTCCCACCCCTTCCTCCTTCCCTCTCCTACCCCCCACCCCCTTCCTCCTTCCCTCTCCCCCACCCCCTTCCCCCTTCCCTCTCTCCCTCCCCCTTCCTCCTTCCCCTCCCCCTTCCCCCTTCCTCCTTCCCCCTCCCCCAACCCCCCTTCCTCCTTCCCTCTCCCCCACCCCTTCCTCCATCCTTCTCCCCCACCCCCTTCCTCCTTCCCCCTCCCTCCTCCCCCTTCCCCCTTCCCCCTCCCCCTTCCTCCATCCCTCTCCCCCACCCCCCTTTCCTCCTTCCCTCTCCCTCCCCCTTCCTCCTTCCCTCTCTCCCTCCCCCTTCCCCCTTCCCCCTCCCCCCCCCCTTCCTCCTTCCCTCTCTCCCCCACCCCCTTCCTCCATCCCTCTCCTCCACCCCTTCCCCCTTCCCTCTCCCCTCCCCCTTCCCCCTTCCCTACCCCACCCCCTTCCTCCTTCCCTCCCTCCCCCCTTCCAGTGACCTTAAGACTCCCCCCTAAAACAACCCTTTCGGAGCCAACACTTTTATTCTCCTCCCAATTGCCGCCACGCAGGGAAGTTTTTCTTCTTTTTCTTCTTCTTCTCCTTCTTTATCATCATCTTCTTCGTCTTTTCTTCTTCTTCTTCACTTTCTTCTTCTTCTTTATCATCTTCATGTATTCTTTTCATCATCTTCTTCTTCTTTATCATCTTCACCTCTTCTTTTCATCATCTTCTTCTTTATCATCTTCACCTCTTCTTATCATCATCATCA
>NC_091588.1:23921592-23926592 GCF_042767895.1 Penaeus vannamei
TCCAATTTAATGGCTTTAATAAGTGGCATTAAGTGGCCTTCTTAAATGGCTTTTAATAAGTGGCCTGGTTAAATAGCCCCGAACGAGAAATGGCCCAATTAAATGGTTTTAATAACTTAACTAAATCGCCAGGAACAGTCAAGTGGCCCAATTAAATGGCTTTTAACAAGTGTCTTGGTTAAAAAAGCACTGGGAGTTTAAAGGCCTTTTTTTAAATGGCCTAATTAACTGGCTTCGATAAGTGACCTGCTTCTCTAAATGACCTAATTAAATACCCTAGATCGCCTAACCTAATTGCCCTAGAACTAGCCTAATTGACCTAGTTAAATACTTCCACTTAAATGCCCATTAATGACTAAATCACCTAGTTCAGTAATTTCACTAAATATCCTTGTTTTATTGATATCAAGATTAATTATTTAATCATAATCATTCAATGATAATGATTGAGTTATTACCCTAATACGACTAATTGGTGTAGAAGAAGAGGAGGAGGAGGAGGAGGAGGAGGAGAAGGAGAAGAAGAAGAAGAAGAAGAAGAAGAAGAAGAAGAAGAAGAAGAAGAAGAAGAAGAAGAAGAAGAAGAAGAAGAAGAAGAAGAAGAAGAAGAAGAAGAGCACGAAGAAGAAGAAGAAGAAGAAGAGCACGAAGAAGAAAATGAAGAATAGGAGGAGGAAGAAGATGAAGAAGAAGAACAGGAAGAAGAAGAAAATATAGTACAAACAAACAGTTTCATACTCATTTACTAAAAAAAAAGAGAGAAAAAAAGAAAAAAAAATGAATTGTGTATTTTTAAAATCCAGTTAGGGACTCAATGGAAGATGAAGAAGAAGAAGAAGAAGAAGAAAAAAATAGAACCACTTTTTTCCCCGTAAAATTACCTGGCTGGCGCCGCCCTCGCTCGCGCTATGATTACTTCTATTAAAACTACTATTACTGACTTAGTATTACTATTTCTGCTATGACTATTACTGTCAATATTATCGTTACTTATCACTACTTATTGTTACTTTCACTATTTCTATAATCGTTATTGCTTATACTACTTTCATTCATATTACTACCACTAGCTTTACTACAGTATTACTACCGTAAGAAATACTTATATCACTACTACTACTATCGCTATTACTACTATTACTACCAAAACTACTATCGCTATAGCAATAACTACTGCACGGCTACTTTTACTACTACTACTACTACCACCACTGCTATTACTACTACTACTACTACTATTACTACTCTACTACTACTAACACTACCTCTACTACTACTACTACTACCACCACTGCTATTACTACTACTACTACTACTATTACTACTCTACTACTACTAACACTACCTCTACTACTACCTCTACTACTACTATTACTACTACTACTGGTACCACTCCCACTACAATCACAACCCTCACCTCTCCGCTTACAACACCACCACTACACATACTATACAGAGGGGAGGGAGAGAGGAGGAGAGGGAGAGGGGGGTTGGGAGGGAGGGAGGAGAGGGGAGGGAATGGGGGATGTGGGATAGGAGAGAGGGGATGGGAGGAGAGGGAGGAGAGGGGGGGAAAGGGGATGGGAGAGATAGACACAGATAGACACCTAGACAGAGATAGATAAATAGATAAATAAACATTTCACAATTTGCAACCTTTCTGCAATCTCAGAATGAAACATAACATCTTGCATCTTGCAGTCTCAGAATGGAGGGAAACAAAAACGAAGAAAGAAAAAAACACACACTAACAAATTCTCTCTCTCTCTCTCTCTCTCACTCTCTCTCTCCTTCGCACCTCCTACCCCCTCCCTCCCCGAGCCAGCGAGAGTGGAGAAAAAGAGAAAGAAAGAAAGAAAGAAAGAGAAATATAGACAAGCAGAGAGAGAGAGAGAGAGAGAGAGAGAGAGAGAGAGAGAGAGAGAGAGAGAGAGAGAGAGAGAGAGAGAGAGAGATAGAGAGAGAGAGAGAATGAGAAAGAGAGAAGTGAGAGAGGAGTGAGAGAGATTCCTCTCGTTTCTCGCTCCCCCTCCTCCCTCTCCCTCCCTCACCTCCTCCCTCCTCCTCCTCTCCCTCCTCCTCTCCCTCCCTCACCTCCTCCTCCTCCTCTCCCTCCTCCTCTCTCTCTCCTCACCTCCTCCTCCTCTCCCTCTCCTCACCTCCTCCTCCTCTCCCTCCTCCTCTCCCTCCCTCACCTCCTCCTCCTCCTCTCCCTCCTCCTCTCCCTCCCCCTCCTCCTCCTCCTCCCCTCCCACCCCCCCCTCCTCCTCCTCCTCCTCCCTCACCTCCTCCTCCTCCTCCTCCCCCTCCTCCTCCTCCCCTCACAGACTGGCGCTTCAGGGGTGTTTGACCTCCGCAGCCTTCGTCACTTTCGAGGTCAAGCCAGCGCGCACACAGGTCAAATGAGGGGAGAGGGAGGGGGAGAGGGAGGGGGAGAGGGAGGGGGAGGGGTAAGGGGTAGGGGGAGGGGTAGGGGTTGGGGAGGAGGAGGGGGGAAGGGGTAGGGGGAGAGGGAAGGGGAGGGGGAGAGGGAATGGGGGAGGGAGGAGGAAGGGGAAGAAGGGGGGAGGAGGGAGGAGGGGGGAGGGAAAGGGGGAGGGAGGGAGGGGAGGAGGGAGGAGGGGGAGAAGGAAGAGGAGGAAGGGGAATGGGGAGATAGGGAAGAGGGAAAGGGGGGGGAGGGGAGATTGGGGTAGAGGAGGGAGAAGAGACGGAAGGAAAGGAAGAACGAAAAAGGAGAAAAGAAGAAGGAAGAAGGAAGACGAGAAGGACAGAAGGAAGAGGAAGGAGAAGGGAAGGAGGCAGGCTGACTTATTATCCTTATTAATATCACCATTACTATTATCATCGTTATTATTATCTCTCTGTTGCGAAAACTGGTTATTTTTTCCTTTTTTTTCTTTTTTTTTACTTGTCCTGGACTTGTTCTGGTTCTTAATATTCTTTTTCTTATTCATTTACTTTCGTTTTCCTTATCTTTCTCTTGTATATAATTTTTTTCTAATTTCTTTTGGTCTTTTTTTCTTTTGTCTTATGTCTAATATTTTTTCCCTTTTTAATACTGTGTTGTTGTAATAAAAAAATATATGATTTTTTTTCTATAAATCTAGAAAAGAAAAAAAAAGAAAAAAATACTATAATTACAAAAAAAAAAAAAAAAAAAAAACACGAATACTTATTCTTTTGTTTAGTCTTTTAAAGAAAATAAAAAATAATAACTTCCGGCCAATTATCCTTCGGTAAAAAGGTAACAACACATAAACAAATAAACAAATAAGTAAATAAATAAAAAAAAAACATATCCTCACACGTGCTCTCCAAAATTAAAAGCAAAAGTGTAAAGCTATTTATGCCCTAAAATGAAAGAAAAAAAAAAGTTTTAGCCTCACGCTCTCTCATGCCCTGTCCCCTCTGCCCACCTCCCCCCACCCCCCTCCCTCCCCCTACCTTCTATCCCCACTTCTACCCCCTCCCTCACCTCCCCATCCATCCATCCAAATGAGAGAGAGAGAGAGAGAGAGAGAGAGAGAGAGAGAGAGAGAGAGAGAGAGAGCGAGAGAGAGAGAGAATGGAAGAGAGAGAGAGAGAGAGAGAGAGAGAGAGAGAGAGAGAGAGAGAGAGAGAGAGAGAGAGAGAGAGAGAGAGAGAGAGAGAGAGAGAGAGAGAGAGAGAGAGACAGACAGACAGACAGACAGACAGACAGAACGAGAGAAAGAGAGAAAGAAAGAGAAATAGAAAGAGAGAGAGATAGCAATAGAAAGAGATACAGAACGAGAGGAAGAGAAAGAGAAAGAGCGAGAGAAAGAGAGACAGAGAGAAAGAGCGAGAGAAAGAGAGACAGAGACAGAACGAGAGAAAGAGAAAGAGCGAGAGACAGAACGAGAGACAGAGACAGAACGAAAGAAAGAGAAAGAGCGAGAGAAAGAGAGAGAGAGAGAAAGAGAGAGAGAGAGAGAGAGAGCGAGAGGCGCTGCTTCCCGTGGCCGGCTATGCCCCTCCCCATATAAGGCACACGTATGCTAATGCCCACGCTCGTACAGCCTCGATGCGCCCGCCTTAAGTGTACTCATGCCAGCCTGCGCCGTTCGTGGAGTACGTTCGTGGAGGCTTGTCCGTGGCGGCTCGTTCGTGGGGGTTCGTTAGTAGGGGCTCGTTCGTGGAGTACGTCCGTGGAGGCTCGTCCGTGGAGTACGTCCGTGGAGGCTCGTCCGTGGAGTACGTTCGTGGAGTGCGTTCGTGGAGGCTTGTACGTGGAGTACGTTCGTGGGGGCTTGTACGTGGAGGCTCGTCCATGGAGTACGTTCGTGGAGGCTCGTTCGTGGAGGCTCGTTCGTGGAGGCTTGTCAGTAGAGTGCGTCCGTGGGGGCTCGTTCGTGGAGGCTCGTTCGTGGGGGCTTGTTAGTAGAGTGCGTTCGTGGGGGCTCGTTCGTGGAGGCTTGTTAGTAGAGTACGTTCGTGGAGGCTCGTCCGTAGGGGCTTGTACGTACGTCACGAGCTGTTGAGTTCTCGATTTGTTGCCGAATTTGCGGACGGCGTAGAGGGGGGAGGGGAATGGAGGGAGGGTGAAAGGGGAGGGGAGGAGGAGGGAGGGGAGGAGGAGGGGGAAGGTGAAGGGGAAGGGAAGGAGGAGGGGGAAGGTGAAGGGGAAGGGAAGGGGGAGGGGGAAGGAGAGAGGAAGGGGATATATAGAATATATACCCCCTCTCTCTCCCCCTATTTCACACTCCCCTTCCACTCTCTCTCTTCTTTCTCCTACCCCCTCTCCCCTCTCTCTCTCCCTTCCACTCTCTCCCCCTTTCCCTACCCCCCTCTCACCCCACCTTTCCCTCTCCCCTTCCACACTCTCCCCCTTTCCCTACCCCTCCTCTCCCCTCTCTCTCTCTCCCTTTCTCCTAGCCCCCTTCCACTCCCTCTGCCCCCCTTTCCCTTTTCTCTTCCACTCTCTCCCCTCCCCTCTCCTCTTCCACTCTCTCTCCCTACCCCCTACCCCTCCCCCTTTC
>NC_091588.1:23939092-23944092 GCF_042767895.1 Penaeus vannamei
TCCTTTTTTCTTTCTTCTCTTTCTTCTTCTTTTCCTTTTTCCTTCTTTCCTTCTGTCTATTTCCCTTCCTCTCTTTCGCCTTCCACTTCATTTCCTTCTCTCATCTCTTATAATTTCTCATTATCAATTTTTCTCTTTTCCCACTTTCTCCCCTCTTTCTCAACTCCCTTTTTCCTCTCCCTGATTCATGTCCCCTCTTCTTCCCCTCTTTCTTGCTCCATCTCCTCTTATATTCTCCGACTTTCCTTCTCTCCACTTCGCTCCTATTCCCTCCTTTCCTTCTCCCTTTTAATTCTCTTCTTTCCCATTTCTCTTTCTACCTATTCTTTTCCTTTCTTTCCTGTCTCCTTATCTATCTATCTCTTCCTTTTTCCTCTTCTCTCTCTCTCTATTCCCTTTCTCCCTCGCTCTTCCCACCTCTCCTTCCCCTTTTTCTTCCCCTCTCTCTCTCTCCCTTTCCCCCTTCTCTTTTATCTATCCCACCTCTCCCCATCTCTTCCCCTCCCCCCTTTTCTCACTTTCCTTTTTCCCCACCTCTCCCTTTCTCTATCTCTTCCCTCTTCCCCTTTCCTCCCCCTCTCTCCCCCTCTCTCCCCTTCCCCCCTTCCACCCCCAAGAGACAGTTTCGGGTCCCCGATGCGTCACCGAAAATCATCCGACAACCGACTCCTCCCCTCCCTCCCTTCCCCTCCTTCCCTTCCTCCCCTCCCTCCCCTCCTTCCCCTCCTCCCTCCCCCTCCCCTCCCCTCCTTCCTCTCCCCCTCCCCTCCTTCCTCTCCCCCTCCTCCTTCCTCTCCCCCTCCTCCTTCCCCCCCGACTTAAAATTGCCCCGACAACGTGCATACGGAGTGGCAGCCTTGGGGAGTTACCTTGGGGAGTAACGCGGGATTTTGGGGAGATACGTCGAAAGGCAATCTACACACGCGCTTATGGGGGGTGGGAGGGTTGGGGGGAGTTGGGGGGGTTGGGGAGAGCGTGTGGGGGTGTGGGGGGGTTGGTGGGGGAGTTGGGGGGTTGGGGAGAGTGTGTGGGTGGGGGTGCATGCTCTCTTTCTTCGCCTCCTCTTCTTTCTCTTCTCTCTCTTCTCTCTCTCTTTCTCCTCCTTCTCTTCTCTTCTCTCTTTCTCTCTCTCCTCCTTCTCTTCTCTCTCTCTTCCTCTCCTCCTCCTTCTCTTCTCTTCTCTCTCTCTCCTCCTTCTCCTCTTCTCTCTCTCTCTCTCCTCCTCCTTCTCTTCTCTCTCTCTCTCTCCTCCTCCTTCTCTTCTCTATCTCTCCTCTTCCTTCTCTTCTCTCTCTCCTTCTCTTCTCCCCTTCCTATATATCTCTCTCTTTCTCCCCTCCCTCTCTTCTACCGTCATCTATATCCTCCGAACCCTCTCTTTCTCCTCTCTCCTCTCTCCTTTCCCTCTCACTCCCTCTCTCTTCCCCCATCCTTCTCTTCCCTCTCCTTCCTTCCTCCCTTTTCCCTCTCCCTCTCCTTCTCTCCCTATTCCCTCTCCCTCTCATCTCCTCCTTTCCCTCCCCTCTCCCTCTCCCTCTCCTTCTTTCCCTATTCCCTCTCCCTCTCCTCCCCTATTTCCTCCCCTTTCCCTCTCCTCTCCCCTCTCCCCCCTCCCCCTTCTCCCCCTTCTCCCCCCTCCATGTAATCCGAGATTTTCGAGTTCAAATCAAACTGTCAATTCGCTGTCGTGGTGGGTTTCCCGACAGCCCCCGAGTTCACAATGGCGTAGAGCGGTCGGTTTGTCGGTCTGTCGGCATGTCGGGCCAGTCGGACGATCGGCTAAAAAAAAGAAAAAAAAAAAAAAAAAAAAAAGGAGGGGAGGGAGAGGGAGAGGAGATAGAGGGAGAGGAAGGGGAAGGGGGAAGGGGATAGAGGGAGAGGGGAGAGGGAAGGGGGAGGGGGAGGAAGGAAGGGGAGAGAGGGAGGGGGAAGGGGGAGAGGAGAGGGGATAGAGGGATAGAGGGAGAGGGAGGGGGTAGGGGAGGGGGTAGGGGAGAGGGGGGATAGAGGGAGAGGGAGGGGGGTAGGGGAGAGGGGGATAGAAGGAGAGGGAAAGGGAGGAAGGGGAAATGGGGGGGAGGGAGGGGATTTGGGGATAGTTATTAATCCATTCTTGTTATTCATTCTCCACAGCGGCCGGTGACAATCATAGTCTGTCTGTCTGTCTGTCTTTTAACTTTTTTTTTTTTTACCTTTTATTTCAAGAATTAGCAATTAATCTGCCTGAGGTTTTCAACAAAGACGTGTATGTGTGTGAAGGGAGCAGGGGAGGGGGGGAGGGAGGGAGAGTGGGAGGAGGGGAGGGGGAGGGAGAGTGGGGGGAGGAGAGGGGGAGGAGAGGGGAGGGAGAGTTGGAGGGAGCAGGGGGAGGGGGAGGGAAAGGGGGAGGGAGGGAGGGAAGGAGAGAAGGGGAGGGAAGGAAGGAGAGAAGGGGAGGGAGGGGGAGGAAGGGGGAGGGAGGGGGAGGAGGACGGATGGGAATGGGGAGGGAGAGGGAGAAGGGGGTGGGAGAACAGGAGAGGGAGGGAAAGAGGGAGAAGGAGGAGAGGGAGAGGGAGAAGGGAGTGGGAGAACGGAAGGAGAGAGAGGAAAGAGAGAAGGAGAAGGGAGTGGGAGAACGGGAGAAGGGAGAGGAAAGAAGGATGAAGAAGAAGGGAGTGGGAAAACAGGAGAAGGAGGGAAAGAAGGAAAAAAAAGAAGGGAATGAGAGAACGGGACAAAGGGGGGAAGAAGAAGAAGAAGAAGAAGGATATGGAGCGAGGGAAAGAGGGACGAAATCAAAATCAGAAAAAGAAAAATTACTAAAAGAAAAATACAAAACAGCTGACAAGTGCCATTTCCAAGCGGGTTATAGTTTTGCCTCCAGTGCCAGCGCAGAGCAAAGTGACTCCAGTACCAACTTTTTCGAGATTTTTGCAAAATAGGTTGGGTTGGCAGCCATGTTTTCTCTCTTTTTTCTTCTTTTCTTTCGTAAATAGAGATAATCCAAGATATATATATATATATATATATATATATATATATATATATATATATATATATAATAGTATGGAGAGAGAGAGGGAGAGAGAGAGAGAGAGAGAGAGAGAGAGAGAGAGAGAGAGAGAGAGAGAGAGAGAGAGAGAGAGAGAGATAGAGAGAGAGATAGATAGAGAGAGAGAGAGAGAGAGAGAGAGAGAGAGAGAGAGAGAGAGAGAGAGAGAGAGAGAGAGAGAGAGAGAGAGAGAGAGAGAGAGATAGAGAAGAAAGAGAGAAAACATGGGGTGCGATTCTTGGTTCGTGAAATCATGGCGAATATTATTACTAATGGAAAAGACTTAACTAACCCTATTTAAAAAAAGAAAAAGTCTAACCTATCTGACCCCACTCCCCCTATATCTCCCCCATTCACCTACCTCCTTAAATAATCCTTCCCCACTTCCTCCCCTCTCCCTTATCTCCCCAGCTTTCCCTCTCCCTCTCCACTCTCCCCCACCCTTCCCTCCCTCCCCACCCTTCCCTCCCTCCCACCCTCTCCCCCTCTCTCTCCTCACCCTTCCCTCCCTCCCAATCCTCCCCTCCTTCCTCCCTCTCCCCCACCCTTCCCTCCCCCTCCTCCCTCCCTCACCCTTCCCCCGCCCCCTCCCTCCCTCCTCCCTCTCCCCCCACCCCTCCCTCCCTCTCCCTCCCCTCCCTCCCCACCCCCGAATCCCCTCACATAAAGGGGCGCAGAACCGGGGCGGGGAGATTAAAAGCCCTGAATAAAACATCGCCTCTATTCATCAGGTCATACTTTCCCTCTTTCTCTAATTTGCGAGCCAATTACAGCGAGGGGAGAGCGAGGGAGAGGTGAAGGAGGGGGTAAGGAGGGAGAGAGAGAGGTGGGGGGGAGGGGGAGATAGAGAGAGAGAGGGGTGGGGGTGGGAAGGAGAGAGAGAGAGAGGTGAAGGAGGGGAAGGAGGGGGGTAAAGAGGGAGAGCGAGGGAGAGGTGAAGGAGGGAGAGAGAAGGGGGATGGGAAGGGAGGGGGAGGGGGAAAGAGGGGGAGAGAGGGGGGATGGAAAGGAGGGAAGAGGGGGGAAGGATGGGGGGAAGGAGAGAGAGAGAGAGAGGGAGAGGGGGTGGGAAGGAGGGAGGGGGTGGGGGTGGGAGAGAGAGAGAGAGAGGGTGGGGTGGGAAGGAGGGAGAGAGAGAGGGGGGAAGGGAGGGAGAGAGAGAGGAGGGAAGGAGGGGGAAGGAGGGAGAGAGAGAGAGGGGGATGGGGGTGGGAAGGAGGAGGGGGAGGGAGGAGGGGGAAAGAGGAAGGAAGGGGGAAAGAAAGGGGGAGGGAGGAGGAGGAAAGAGGGAGGAGAGGGGGAATGTGGAAGGGAAGAAGGAGGGAAAGAAAAGAGGGAGGGAGGGAAGGGGGAATAAGAGGGAAGGAAGAGACGGAGACACTGAGGGAGGGAGGAAGGGGAAGGGTGAGGGAAGGAGAATAAGGGGGGGATAAAGAGGAGATAGGGAGGGAGGGGAGGGAAGGGATGGAAGGGAGGGAGGGAGAGGGAGGGAAGGGAGGGGAGGGAGGGAGAGGGATTAAAGGCCCAATTAACACCCACACCATAGAGGGAATTGGCCCAAAGTGTTGACGAGTGGTAGATTGTTCCACAAATTGGTTTTATACAGATTTCTCGTGGCAATAACTAGTCAATTCTGTGGTTTGGGAGAGGAGGCGGGGAGGGGGAGGAGGCGGGGAGGCGGGGGCGGGAGGGGAGGCGGGGGCGGGAAGGGAGAGGAGGCGAAAGGGGAGGGAGGGGTAGGCGAAAGGGGAGGAGGGGAGAGGAGGCGAAAAGGGGAGGAGGTGGGAGAGGAGGCGGGGGAGGGGGGAGGAAGCGGGGGCGGGAGGGGAGGCGAAAGGGGAGGAGGGGAGAGGAGGCGAAAGGGGAGGAGGGGAGAGGAGGCGAAAGGGAAGGAGGGGAGGCGAAAGGGAAGGAGGGGGGAGAGGAGGCGGGGGCGGGAGAGGAGGCAGGGGGGCGGGCGGGAGGC
>NC_091588.1:23946592-23949092 GCF_042767895.1 Penaeus vannamei
GGTAGGAATAAAAGTAAATGAAGAAGTGGGCGGTAAGGAGAATAAAAGAAGAAACAGAGAAAAGAAAACGTAAAATAAAGTAAGATTTAATAAAGAAAAAGAAGAAAACAAGAGATAAAGGAGAAAGTGGAGAGACAAGAAAAAGTAGAAAAGAAGAGAAAGCGAACACGAGACGAAAGAGAAGGAGGAGGAGCAAGAAAGAGGGAGAGAAGAAAGAGAAAGAAGAGAAAAGAAGAGAAAGCGCACACACAGCGAAGGAGGAGCCAGCGGAGCAAGGAAGCCGAAGAGAAGAAATTGAAAGACGAAAAAGAAAGGAGAGAAAAGAAGAGAAAGCAAACAAGCAGCGCAAGAGAAAGAGGAGAAAAGAAGAGGAAGAGAAGAAAGAGAAAGAGGAGAAAGAGAACTAGGAGGAAAGAGAAAGGAGAGAAGAACGAGAAAGAGAAGAAATAGAAAAAAGAGAAAGAGAAAGAAGAAAAGACAGCAAAGCAGAGAAAGCGAACACGACGCGAAAGAGAAAGAGACAGAGACAGAAGAAGAAGCAAGGAAGAGGAAGAGAGAGAGAGAGACCGAGCGAGCACGAGAACACATTCCGCGGCGCGTCGGTACAGCACCGACCTGCCGCCGGCGAGTCACGACTTCCCTTCGGCCAAGCCACGACCTCGGCGGACCGTTGGGCGCGCACGACGACCGCCGCCACCACGAGCTTAGGTACGACCTCCGTGAACCTCGGGTACGACCTCCACGACCACGAGCCTACGTACGACTTCTGCGAGCACGAGTCTCAGTGCGACTTCAACGAGTCTCGGTACGACCTCTAAGAGTCTAGGTACGACCTCTACGACCACGAGCTTAGGTACGACCTCCGTGAACCTCGGGACGACCTCTACGAGTCTCAGGACGACTTCTAAGAGTCTATGTACGACCTCCACGACCACGAGCCTAGGTACGACTTCTATGGAGGGAAGGAAAGGGAGGGAGGGAGGGAAGGAGATAGATAGATAGATAGAGAGAGAGAGAGAGAGAGAGAGAGAGAGAGAGAGAGAGAGAGAGAGAGAGAGAGAGAGAGAAAGAGAGAGGGAGAGAGAGTCGGACAGAGAAAAAACACACAAAGAAAGAAAGAGATACAGACAGACAGACAAAACAATCAAGACAAACCAACAGACAAACAAACTACAAGACCACCCTCACCCCCCCAACCCCCCAACCCCCAACCCCCCACCCCCAAAAAAAAGAAAAAAAAATACATAGAAAAAAAATAACCATAACAAAAAAAAAAAAAAAATAAAAAAAAAAATAAAAACGTAATAAACAAAATAACCATAAAAAAAATACAGAAAAAAATAACCATAAAAAACCGTAATAAACAAAATAACCATAATAAAAGAGAAGAGATAAAAAAAATGGCCGACAGAGCACCGCCAATTCCCCTGTTTTGCGATATTTTGCGCATTCTCCGCCGGCGCGCTTTGGCCAATCTTGCGAAAATAAATGTTCTTTAAAAGCCACATAAATCGATCTTATCCGGTGGCTGTTCTTTGGGATATTTTTTTTTTTGTGTATTTTGTTGTATTTTTATTGTATTTTTGTTTTTTGTGATTGTGGTTTGTTGTATTTTTTATTGTATTTATTATTATTTTTTGGGGGGTGTTTGTGTTTTGTTGTATATTTTATTGTATTTATTTTCATTTTTCTGGTATTTGTGTTTTGTTGTATTTTATTGTATATATATTTGGATTTGTGATTTGTTGTTTTATCTTGTATCTTTTTGTAATTCTGTTTTTGTTTTTGTATTCTGGTGCTTTCATTTCTTTTTTGTATATTTTGAATTATCATTGTTTATTTTTTGTCGTGTTGCATTTTTTTTCCTTTCTCTTGTTTCTCCTCCTTTCCTTTCTCTCCTCTCTCTCTTCTCCTTTATCCTCCCCCTCCTTCATTCCCCACTACCGCCTACACACATACCCTCCTCCCCTCTCCAACCCCTCCTACTCCCTCCCCCTCCCCCACCAATCACCCTCCCCACTCAAGAAAAGCCCCCAGACAACCCTCTCCCCCTCCCTCACCAACCCCTCTCCCCCTCTCCAACCCCCCTTCCCTCCTCCCCCAACCAATCACCCGTCCCTCCCTCCCCTCTCCAACCCCCTTCCCTCTCCCCTCCTCTCTCCAACATCCCTTCCCTCCCTCCCTCCTCCTCCTCCCCATCTCCAACCCCCGTTCCCTCCCTCCTCCACCTACCCCCCTCCCACCTACCCCCCCCCTCCCCCGCGCGCCAAAAACCAAAATGGCGCCCGCCCTGTTTCCCTCCCCGACAGCCCGTTGAAAAGACCGGGCTATCGACAGCCGTGGAGAGGCCGCGTCCAGGCATTCAGGCGCGCGCGCGCACTCCCTCCCTCCCGGCTTGCGCTGTTTAATTACTGACATCTCTAATTATGGGATGTCGCAGGCCTTAATGGCGAGGCGCGGGGTTGTTTGCGGAAGAGCGGGGGGGGGATGGGGGGGAGGT
>NC_091588.1:23959092-23974092 GCF_042767895.1 Penaeus vannamei
AGAGAGAGAGAGAGAGAGAGAGAGAGAGAGAGAGAGAGAGAGAGAGAGAGAGAGAGAGAGAGAGAGAGAGAAACAGGAGAGAGAGAAAGAGAGAGAGCAGGAGAGAGAGAGAAAAAGAGAGAGAGCAGGAGAGAGATAGAAAAAGAGAGAGAGCAGTAGAGAAAAAAGAGAGGGAGCAGGAGCGAGAAAGAGGGAGGGAAAGAGAAAGAAAAAGAAAGAGAGAGCAGAAGCGAGAAAGAGAGAGAGAAATAAATAAAGAAAGACATCCAGACAGACATCCAGACATCCAGACACAGCCAGAAACAGAAAGAAAACAAGAAAGCCAGCCAACCCCCCCCCCCCCAAAAAAAAAAAAAAAAAAAAAATCGAAAACGAGGTCCCCCAGACAGCAGACGAAGAACCCCGCAAGACGAAACGAAGACCCAGCAATACATTTAATTCCTCCGCCGATTAATCTCCACCTCGCCCGCACGTCTGTAATTCATCCATTAAACCAACTTTTAAGAGGTTGAATAAACAGCATTAATGTGTACCGACAGTGTTTGGGCGCACATTGTTTGCCAGGCAGGTAGGGCAGCGCGCCGCCATTGTTCGCGGGATACGATCCTATTATCCACTCTATAAAGAAGGAAAGAAAAGGGGGGGGGGAAAGAGAGGAAAGAAGAGGAAAGAAAGGGGGGAAAGAAGTCCAGGAAAAAAGGAGGGAAAAGAGGGATAGAAATCTAGGAAAGAAATCTAGGAAAGAAAAGGGAAAAAAGAGGGATAGAAATCCAGGAAAAAAGGGGAAAAAAGAGGGATAGAAATCCAGGAAAGAAAATGGGGAAAAAAGAGGAAAAAAGAGGGGAAAGAAATCCAGGAAAAAAGGGGGAAAAGAGGGAAATAAATCCAGGAAAAAAGAGGGGAAAATCCAGGAAAAAGGGGAAAAAGAGAAAGAAATCCAGGAATAAAAAGGAAATAAAGAGGAAAGAAATCTAGGAAAGAAAAGGAAAAAAAGAGGTAAAGAAATCCAGGAAAGAGAAGGAAAAAAAGAAGGAAAGAAATCCAGGAAAGAAAAGGAAAAAAAGAGGTAAAGAAATCCAGGAAAGAGAAGGAAAAAAAGAAGGAAAGAAATCCAGGAAAGAAAAGGAAAAAAAGAGGGAAAATCCTTACTTTCTACAAGATTCGTTCAGTAGCTCTTTTTTCCTTCTTTCTCTTTCCTTCAAGTCTATCTTTCTCTTCCTTTCTCTTCCGCATTCACTTCCCCTTTCTTCCTTTCCTCTTTCTTCCTCTCCAATCCAGAAGAAATATGTGAGAATTTCAAAACGAGGAAAGAAGGAGAAGAAGAAAATGCAAAAAAAAAAAAAAAAAAAAAGAGAGAAGAGAATTTCAGAACGAGGAGAGAACTAGGAGAAGGAGAAGGAGAAGAAAACGCAAAGAACGAGAAGAGAATTTCAGAACGAGGAGAGAACTACAATAATAATAATAATAATAACAATAATAAAAACCTCAAAACCAGAAAACCTCAAACCGAGAAACAATAGAAGTAGAAGCATAAGCAGAAACCGAGAATCAAAAAAGAAAGAAGAAGAAGAAGAGAGAAATCCAAGAAGCAGAAGCATGAGCAGAAACCGAGAATTAAAAATGAAGAAGAAGAAGAAGAGACAGAGAGAGAGAGAGACAGAGACAGAGACAGAGAGAGAGAGACAGAGACAGAGACAGAGACAGAGAGAGAGAGAGAGAAAGAGAAAACAACCAGAAACCCTAAGACCAAAAACAGCAAAAGCAAAAGCAGAGACAGAAAAATAAACTCAGAACCAAAAAGCAGAAGCAGAAGCAGAAACCGATAATTAAAGAAAGAAAGAAAGAAGAAGAAAAAAGAAGAGAGAGAGAAAAAAATAACAAACTCAAAACCAGAAACCCTCAAACCAAAAAGCAGCAGAAGCAGAAGCAGCAGGAGGAGAGTCCCCAAGCCCGCCCCGCGCCAAACAGCAGCAGCAGAAAGAAAGAAGAAGAAGGAAAAAGAAAGAAAGAAAAAAGAGTGAACAACAAAAAAACTCAAAACCAAAAAACAGCAAAATCAGAAGCAGAACCAAAAAGCAGAACCAGCAGAACCAGCGGCAGAAGCAGGAGAGTCCCCAAGCCCGCCCCGCGCCAAACAGCAGCAGCAAAAAGAAACAAGAAGGAAAAAGAAAGAAAGAAGAAGAAGGAGAGAGAAAAACAAACAAAACCCAAAAAACAGCAAAAGCAGAACCAGCAGAAGCAGAACCAAAAAGCAGCAGCAGCAGCAGCAGGAGAGTCCCCAAGCCGGCCCCGCGCCAAACAGCAGAAGCAGCAGTAGAAACCGATAATTAAAGAAAGAACTCAAAACCAGAAACCCTCAAACCAAAAAACAGCAAAAGCAGAAGGAGAACCAAAAAGAATAAGCAGAAGCAGCAGAGTCCCCAAGCCCGCCCCGCGCCAAACAGCAGCAGCAGAAGCAGCAGCAGAAACCGATAATTAAAGAAAGAAAGAAAGAAGAGAAAAATAAACTCAAAACCAAAAAACAGCAAAAGCAGAAGCAGCAGAGTCCCCAAGCCCGCCCCGCGCCAAACAGCAGCAGCAGCAGCGGCGGCAGCAGCAGCAGCACGAACCTTTCGGCGCGCTTCACACGTCGCCCTGAGCCAGCAGCGCGAGAGAGTCAACAAGGGGAGGGCGCTGCCAGGACAAATACTGAGCAACTGGCTGAAAATTCCACCAGACTTGCTTGCTAATTGCACCAACTCTTCTCTCCCTTTCCCCTCCTTTCCCCTCCTTTCCCCTCCTCGGTCAGGAAGGTACTTTATAATTTATGAAATACCCGAAGTCGAAGTCGAAGTCGTTCGTGTGTGGCGACCGGCGACTTCTGTCGATGTGTTCGGAGGCGCGGAATCGGATGGGGGGGGGGGGTGACGAAGGGAGGAGGAGGAGGAAGAAGAAGAAGAAGAAGAAGAAGAAGAAGAAGAAGAAGAAGAAGAAGAAGAAGAAGAAGAAGAAGAAGAAGAAGAAGAAGAAGAAGAAACAAGAAGAAGAAGGAGGACTTAAAAATGCTTCGAAAAGAAGTAACGAAAAGGATAAACAGCAGGAAAAAAGAAGAAAGAATAACAAAGAAGAAGGGTGGAAGAAGGCGAAGGAGAAATAAAAGAGGAAGAGAAAGAAAGAAAATGAAAGACGAAGAGTGAAAGAAAGAGACGGACAAGAGAAAGCAGTAGAAAGAGTAAACAGAGAAAGAGGGGAAAGGAGTAAAAGCGGAAGAGGGGAAAGGAGGAAAAGCGGAAGAGGTGAAAAGAGTAAAAGCAGAAGAGGGAAAAGGGGAAACGAGGGGAAGAAGAAGAAGGGAAATAGGAAGAAGGGGAAAGAGGGAAGAAGAAGAAGAGGGGAAAGAAGGAAGAAGGGGGAAAGAGGGAAGAAGAAGAAGAGGGGAAAGAGGAAGAAGGGGGAAAGGGGAAGAAGAAGAAGAGGGAAAGGAGTAAAAGCGGAAGAGGGGAAAGGGGAAGAAGAGGGGAAAGAGGAAGAAGGGGGGAAAGGGGGAAGGGCGATAAGGAGGAAGCGAAAGTCCCAAAGAATGAACTGAATATATAATGACTCTTTGGCTTGTTTTCCCCTCGTCGAGATCCGGGAGAAGGAACGCGAGGGGAGAGGAGAGCGAGGCTGATCGACCTTCTTAAATAAAAGAAAAACAATGAAAATAAATAGATAAATAGATAAATAAAAGAAAAACGATGAAAATAAATAAATAAATAGATGAATAAAAGAAAAACGATGAAAATAAATAGATAAATAAAAGAAAAACAATGAAACTAGATAAATAAAAGAAAAACGATGAAAATAAATAAATAAATAGATAAATAAACGAAAAACAATGAAAATAAATAAATAAATAGATAAATAAAAGGAAAAACAATGAAAATAAATAAATAAATAGATAAATAAACGAAAAAACATGAAAATAAATAGATAAATAGATAAATGAAAAAAATAAGAAAGCAAGGTTGATCGACTTAAAATAAAAGAAAAACAATGAAAATAAATAAATAAATAGATAAATAAACGAAAAACCATGGAAATAAATAAGTAAATAGATAAATAAAAGAAAAACAATGAAAATAAATAAATAGATAAACAAGAGAAAAACAATAAAAAATAGATAAATTAAAATATAAATAAAAACAATCAAAATAAATAAATAATCTAAAAATAGATAAAAAAGAACAGATAAAAATCATAAAAAAGAACAGATAAAAATCAATAAATATGAAAAAAATAAGAAATAAAAAGATTAATGAAAAAATAAAAAAATAAAAAGTAACAATAGAGAGGGAAGAAGAAGAAAAAAGAAAATGAAATTCAGGACAATCAGAAAGAAAGAAAGAAAGAAAGAAAGAAAGAAGAAGAAGAAGGAAAAGAAAATTCAGAACAATCAGAAAGAAAGGAAGAAGAATAAGAAGAAAAGAAATAAGAAAAATTATAATGAAATTCAGAACAACCAGAAAGAAAAAGAAAGAAAAATAAAATGAAAAGAAAAAATAAAATGAAATTCAGAACAACCAGAAAGAAAGAAAAAAGCAAGAAAAATAAAATGAAAAAGAAAAAATGAAAAAAAAAGAAAAAATGCCCCGAATTCTCAGGAAACACGACACCCCAGCGCCGCCCACGCTATGACACTTGGCACCGTCCCCCGCCCGCGAGAAATTAAACGGTTCACCTCACACTCACTTCACCTGGACTTGCTTAATAGACTGCACTTCACCTGAGCAAGGAGCCACAGCGAGAGACAAATCCCTTCCCTAATCTCAAGAACCCCGACTCGTCTTAAAACCAAACATGTTTTGAGAATTCCACTTGACACGTCTTCGAGGCCGGTGGGGAAGCGAAGGAGAAAAAAAAAAAAATTGGGAAAACTTTTTTTTTTTCTTGGGGGGCGGGGGGAGGGGGAATTTTTTGGGGGGTAAACTTTTTTTTTTTTTTTGAGAGGAGGGGTGGGTGGTAAAGGGGTGGGGGTGGGGGGTTGTTTTTGTTTTATTTCCCTTTCTGAACTTTCGAGTGTGATTGGCATTTTTTCGTGTGTGTGTGTGTGTGTGTGATTGTGATTGTGATTGTGTGTGTGTGTGTGTGTGTGTGTGTGTGTGTGTGTGTGTGTGTGTGATTGTGATTGTGTGTGTGTGTGTGTGTGTGTGTGTGTGTGTGTTTGTGTGTGTGTGTGTCTATCTCGCACACCCACACACACACTCACACAGACAGACACACGCGCGCGCGCGCACACACACACACACACACACATACATAAGCACCTGAGTCTTTTGACGAGACACGCTCCCCCAGTCCTTCCCCTTTCCCCTACCCCCAACCCCCCACCCACCACCCACCCCCAACCCCCACCTTGGCACCGACCTGCTGACCTGTTGGGGTGTTAGTCTTAGCTTCGACCTCAACAAGAGAAGAGGAGGTGGTCGGGGAGGGAAGCAAAGCAGCTTAGCTCCCACTCAGGGCAGAGAGAGAGGGAGAGGGAGAGAGGGAGAGAGGGAGAGAGAGAGAGAGAGAGGGAGGGTGGGAGGGAGAGGAAGGGGAGAAAGAAAGAGAGGGAGGGGTAGGGTGGGAGGGAAGGGAAAGGGAGGGTGGGAGGGAAAGGGAGGAAGGGGGAAGGGAGGGCGGGAGGTAGAGGAAGGTTAGAAGAAAGGGGGAAGGGAGGGAAAGAGAGGAAGGGGGAAGGGAAAGGGAAGAGGGAGTGGGAGGAAATGGAATGGAAGGGAAGGGGAAGGGAGAAAGAAAGAGAGGGAGGGTGGGAGGGAGAGGGAGAGAAAGGGAAAGGGAAGGGGAAGAAAAAAAGAAATCTCGTAGAAAAAAAAACAGACAGAACCTAAAGCAAAGCCTCAAAAACAAGCAAGACAAAACAAACAAACAAACGAAAACAAGCAAGCCGATGACTCCCCCCTCCCCCTCCCCCTCCCCGCCCCACCACAGAACAAAGACGTCACAGCGAAGGGAGTGAAGTCAAAAGTCTTTTAAGCGTGACTCGAGAGATGCAGATCCTCATCTCGGAGCACCTTACCCCTCCCTCCCCCTCCCCTCCCCTTCCCCCGCTCTGACATCCCCCTCTCTCCTCCCTACCCCCTTTCCTTTCCCCTTTTTCTCTCTCTCCTTCCCCTTCTCTTCCCATTTCTCTCTCTCTCTCTCTCTCCTTCCCCCCTTCCCCTTTCTCTCTCTCTTTCCCCTCTTTCCCTTCCCGTCCCCCTCCTCTTCCCTTCTCTCTCCCTTCACTTTCCCCTCTCTCTCCCTCCCCTCCACCCTTTCTCTTTCCTCTCCCTCCCTCCACCCTTTCTCTGGGTGGGGTTTCTCCCTCGCTGTTGTACAAGGGTGTTAGGAGGGAAAGGGTATTTTGCTGGAGTGTCTTGTTCTTATATCTATTGTGGGGTCCTCCTGATCCTCCTCCACCTCCTCCTCTTCTTCTTCTTCTTCTTCTTCTTCTTCTTCTTCTTCTTCTTCTTCTTCTTCTTCTTCTTCTTCTTCTTCTTCTTCTTCTTCTTCTTCCTTACTCCTCTTCTTCTTTGTATTCTCCTCCTCCTATTCTTCTTCTTTTATTCTCCTTCTTCTCCTCCTCATCTTCTTCTTCTTCTTCTTCTTCTTCTTCTTCTTCTTTCCTCCTCTTCTTCTTGTTCTTGTTCTCTTCCTTTTCCTCCTCTCTCTAGTTTTTTTCTTCTCATTTTCATTACCATCATTCGTCTTCTGCTAGCACCCCCCCCACCCCAACCCCCCTCAAAAAAGAGAGAAAAGAAATCTAAAATTCAACACCTTAACAGCTTGTTGATAGACGTCCCTCTCCCTCCCTCCCTCTGTCCTCTCTCCCACCTGTCCCCCTTTCACCACCCTTTCCCTCCTCCCTCTCCCTCTCCCTCCACCATCCATCCCCCTCTCCTATCCCCTCTCTCCCCTTTCCCTCCCTCCATCTCCCTCCATCCCCCACCTGTTCCACCCTCTCACTCTCTCCCCCAACCCACCTGTCATACCCTCCCCCTCTCTCTCCCCTCTCCCCGCCCCCAACCTACCTGTCCCCCCCCTCCCCCCTCCTCTCTCCCCTCACCTTCCACCTCCCTCTCCCTCTCTCACCCCCAACCTACCTCCCTCTCCCACCCCCCAACCTACCTCTCTCCCCTCCACCCCACCCACCTCTCTCCCCTCCACCCCCACCTCCCAAAATCCTACGAAAGATCCAGGAAGCGTTTCGCAGCGTCTTGCAAGCCCTCCCCAACCCCACCCCCCCACCCCACCCCCACCCCCACCCCCCCCCACCCCACCCCCACCCACCACCCACGGCCAAGCACCATCCATATTGACTCTCTGCCTCTGCGGTTTGTGTGTGTCCGCGACTCCGAACTCGACGCATATTTGCTTATGTAAATGGCCGACAAGTGAGGAAGTGTGACAGAAATTTCACCCGGCGACTGACTTCTCTCACTCCCCCTTCCCCTTCCCCCTTTCCCCTCCCTTCTCCCCCTTCTCCCCCGACGACTTTTCTCTCTCTCACTCCCCCTTCCCCTTCCCCTTCCTTTCCCCCCCCCCTTCTCCCCCCTTCTTCCCCGACGACTTCTCTCTCTCACTCCCCCCCTCCCCCCCTCCCTTTCCCCTCTCTCTCCCTCCCCAATGTTCGTTTTTCGAGGTGGGTGGCTGAGTGGGTGGGTTGGTTGGTGGGAGGGGAGGGGGGAGGGGGGGTGGTGGGGGAGAGAGGGAGAGGGAGGGGGGAGGGATAGGATGGTGGGGGAGAGAGGGAGAGGGAGGGGGGGAGAGGAAGGGGGGATTGGGTGGTGGGGGAGAGAGGGAGAGGGAGAGGGGAAGGAGGAGGGTGATGGGGGAGAGGGAGAAATGGAGGGGGAGAGGGGAGGGAGGATAGGGTGATGGGGGAGAAGGAGAAATGGAGGGGGAGAGGAGGGAGGGTGATGGGGTGGGGGGAGAGGGAGGGAAGGGAGAGGAAGGGGGAGAGAGGGGGGATAGGAAGGGGGGAGAAGGGAGAGGGGGGAAGGTGAAATATGTGTGTGTGTGTGACTTTTGCTGGTCAGAAGGCGTGGGAGGGGAGGGGAGGGGATGGGGGGGGGGTGTTAGACATCACTCTGGACTTAAAATTTCTGTGGTATTGCGAATTACTATTGAAGGCGAGTTAAAAAAAAAAAAAAAAAAAAAAAAAAAAACAATGGATAGTTTTTTTTTTTTTTTTTTTTTTTTTTTTTTAACGGATTGGACATTCTCGTTATGATTTCGTATTTGATTTATTATGGGAATGTGATTGTAAGCGTGGATGTGTCTATCGCTGTGTGTGTGTCTATTCATCACGTTTCTCTTTCTGTCTGTCTGTCTGTGTCTGTATCTGTCTCTCTCTCTCATTACGTGTGTGTGTGTACGTGTGTGTACGTGTGTGTGTGTGTGTGTGTGTGTGTGTGTGTGCGTGTGTGTGTGAGTGAGTGAGTGAGTGAGAGAGAGAGAGAGAGAGAGAGAGAGAGAGAGATAGATAGATAGATAGATAGATAGAGAGAGAGAGAGAGAGAGAGAGAGAGAGAGAGAGAGTGAGTGAGTGAGTGTGCGTGCGTGTACATATATGTGCGTGTGCGTGTGTCTGTATGTGTGCGTGTACGTGCCTGCGTCCCCAACCACGACTACAAGTGTGTGTGTGTGTGTGTGTGTGTGTGTGTGTGTGTGTGTGCGTGTACATGTGTGTGTGTGTGTGCGTGTACATGTATGTGTGCGTGTACGTGCGTGTACATGTGTGTGTCTGTATGTGTGCGTGTACGTTCTTGCGTCCCCACCCACGACCACAAGCAAATCCCTTCGAATAAAATATAAGACTCCTTCTGCCCTGTTTGCAGAAGAGCTCGCCACTCCTCGGAGGCGCGAATCCTTTTTTATAATTTCGCAGAAGCGCTTCGCTCGTTTCCCCCTCCCCCCCTCCCTCCCTCTCTCCTTCTTTTCCTCCCCCTCCGTCCCCCACCCTTCCTTTTCCCTAATCCCTTCCTTTCTCCCTCATCCCCTCTTTCCCTCCATCTCTTTTTCTAGCTCTCCCTCCTTTCTCCATCTCTTCCCCTCCCTCCCTCCCTCCTTCTTTTCCTCCCCCTCCGTCCCCCCCCCTTCCTTTTCCCTAATCCCTTCCTTTCTCCCTCATACCCTCTTTCCCTCCATCTCTTTTTCTAGCTCTCCCTCCTTTCTCCATCTCTTCCCCTCCCTCCCTCCCTCCTTCTTTTCCTCACCCTCCCTTTCTCCTCCTTCTCTTCCTCAATCTCTCCCTCCTTCCCTTACTCCCTCATACCCTCTTTCCCTCCCTATCTCCTTCTAGCTCTCCCTCCTTTCCTCCCTCCCTCCCCCTTTCCCTTCCCTCCCTCCCTCCCTCCTTGCCTCCCTCCCTCCCTCCCTCCCTCCTTGCCTCCCTCCCTCCTTGCCTCCCTCCCTCCCTCCTTGCCTCCCTCCCTCCCTCCCTCTTTTCGTCAGCTCGTCCTGTCGGCTCGAGAGTCACCCAAACGCGCCCAGGTCACTCTCGAGGCGTCTAAGCATCTCCTCGGGCGTCGTGGAGGGGTCGTGGAGGGGTCGTGGAGGGGCGTCCCGGCGCGAAGAGCCTCCTCCAGGAGCCTCCGGGATCCTCCGGGAGTGCCGCTGATCAGGCGCCCTGAGAGAGTCCCTAATAGGATCGCGGAGGATCGACTCGCGACTCGGACGACCTTTGCTCTGAGGGGGGGAGGGGGGGAAGGGAGGGAGGAGCAGGAGGAGGAGGTGAGGGAGGAGAAGGAGGGGGTGAGGAGGGGGAGGAGGGAGGGAGGGGAGGGAGGAGAAAGGGGTGAGGGAGGAGGGACAGAGGGAGGAGGAGGGAGGGAGGGAGGGAAGGGGTGAGGGAGGGAGGGGAGGGGGGGAGGGGGAGGAGAGCGCGTCTTCTTCGGCGCTTTCCCTTGGCTTCCTTCGCCTCTGGCTTCTCGTGTCCTTCTTATTCCGCTTCTTCTTATCTTCTTCTTCGTCGTCGTCTTCTTCTTCTCTGGTACTTCGATCTTTTCTTATTCTTTTTTTCCTTCCTTTCCCTCTCTTCTCATACCTCTTCCCTCTCCCTTCCTTCTCCTTCCCTCTTCCCTCCCTTTCCTTCCCTCTCCCTCTCACCTCTCCCTCTTCCCTCCTTCCCTCTCCCTCGCTCCCTCCTTTTCCTTCTCTTTCTCCTTCCCTCTCCCTATTCCCTCTCCTTCTCCTTCCCTCTCCCTCCTTCCCTCTCCCTCTCCCTCTTTCCTCCACCTTCTTTCCTCCCTCTCTCTCTCCCTCCTCCTTCCGTCGCCAAAGAGGGTGAAATATATTCCAGAAATCTTCAAGAAATAAGTCGAGTGCCAAGGGGGACGTTGAGACGCGGGGGGAGGAGGAGGAGAAAGGAGGGGGAGATGAGAACGGGGGGGGGGAGGAAAGGAGGAAGAGAGGGAGATGGAAGGGTGGGAAAGGGTGGATGAGGATGAGGATGAGAGGAAGGAGGAGGAGGAGGAGGAAAAGGAGAAAGGGAGGAAGAGAAGAGGGGAGAGAAGGAAGAGAAAGGAAAGGAGATAAGAAAGAAAGGAAAAGGGAAAGGGGAGAAGGGGAGAAAACGATAATAGAAAAAAAAGGACGAAGGGGAGAATTCGAGACGGGGAAAGAGAAGAAAGAGAAGAAGGGAGAGAGGGGAAGGAAAGGAGGAAAGAAGAAGCGGGGGGGGGGGGGGGGCGGCGGCGGCCTCCTCCCCACCACGACATGATCCCCGCAGCTTCCCCCTCCCCTCCCCTTCCCCTTCCCCCCCTCCCCCCCTCCCCCCCTTAACAGCATCGTCGGGAGATCAGCAGCGAAACCGCGACGAGCAATCGGTCGGGAATCGGTCGGTCGGTCGGCAAGTCGGTCTTTGGAAGGCCATTAAAACCTGGCCATGAAGATATCGGTGTCCACGGCTGCTGCTGCCTCTCCCCTCTCTCCCCTCTCTCTCCCCCTCTTCCCCTCGGGTCCAAGGGCTCGTGTCCCTATCCCTCTCCCCTCCCTCTCTCTCCTATTCCCCATCCCCTCTTCCCTGTCTCCCCCTCCACCCCTTCCCCCTTCCTCTGCCCCTTCCCCTCTCCCTCCCCCCCTTCCTCTCTCCCTCTTCCCCACCCCTCCCCCTCTCCCCTTCCCCTCCCTCTTCCCCTCCCTCCCTCCACCCCTTCCCCTCAGTCTCGCGCACACCGGAGGCCTGTAATCCCCTTCTAATCCCGTTTGGCAAAAGTTGCGTCTCGCCTCAAAGAGTGCTGGCATTCCTCCCCCTGGCTTCCTCTTGCCTCGCTCTCTGGGGCACGGGGGAGGTGGGGAGGAGGAAGGAGGGAGGGGAGGAGGAGGGATGGGGAGGAGGGGAGGAAGGATGGGATGGGGATGGGATGGGGAGGGAGGAGGGATGGGAGAAGGGGAGGATGGGATGGGGAGGGGAGGAAGGGGGATGGGAGGAGGTCATTGGGGGGGAGGGGAGGGATGGGAAGGAGGAGGGAGGAAAGGGAGGAGGGGCATGGGGAGGGAGGGAAGAGAGAGGGATGGGGGAGGGAAGGAGGGGAGAAAGGGGGGGCTGGGGAGGAGAGAGAGAAAAAAAAAAAACAAAAAAACAAAAAAAACAAAAAACGACAGCGCTTCAAGTACTAAACCAGCGGCGGTCGTTAAGGGCGATCGAGCCCTCGTTAAAACCCGCCAAATCGGCCTTAGATGGACCCCGCGGTCGGGAGGGAGGAAGGGCCCCCGAGATCATGTCCGGACTGAAGAGGAATCTGCTTCGGGGTGGCACTGGCTCTCCTGAACGGGCCACTGGCACTGTGTCGGCGGCACTTGGAGGCATTCAGACCCCGAGGCTTTACGGGGAAGACGATGTCGAGGCTTCCCGGGGGCTGCCAGAGGTGTTTGTTTGTTCAGGGAATCAGAACAGCAAATATTAGACCAAACGCGGTCGATGCCTTTGGTGCTTAAGAACAGGAACCTGTGTTGGAGGTGCATCTGGGATTTTTTTTTTTTTCTTCTTCTCTTTCTTATTATTATTTTATTTATTATTTTCTATTTTCATATTTCTATATTAATTATCATTTTCTGCGGGGTCTCTCTGTCTATTATGTTTTAGGTATATCTGTTTTTTTCTCTCTCTCTCTCTCTCTCTCTCTCTCTCTTTCTCTCTCTCTTCATCTCCCCCCCTCTCTCTCCATCCCCCTCCCTCCCTCTCCATCTCCCTCCATCTCTTCCCCTCCCCCTCCCTCCCTCCCTGTCTCTCGCGTTACACCGCTGAGTGAAAAGGTATATAAGTGCTAATTAAGTGTTAATTAAGTGTTAATTAAAGTTGCTACGTGTGGCTCGTTTTGTGTGTGTGTTTTCTTCGGGTGTCTGCTGGATGTGGCTCACCTCAACACATCTCGCTTGCTTGCTTCAGTTTACTCGCATCACATAGTTTCTCTTAATTATTTCGGGTTTTACATGTCGCCGGGGTAGGGTGAGGCGAGCTGCGAAAATGTGCTTTGAAAAGAAGGTATTTTTATCGATGCGTTCGGTTTGTCTTTCTCTCTTTTCTTTTCCTTTCTTTTTCTTTTTTTTTTGTAGCTCTTGTTCTTTCTCTTTCTGTTTCTCGCTATCGCTCTACGCCTCTCTCTCTTTCTTATTCTCTGTCTGTCTCTCGCTCTACGCCTCTCTCTCTCTCTATCTATCTGTCTCTCTCTTGCTCTACGCCTCTCTCTCCCTCTTTCTTTCACTTTAGCTCACTTTCGCTCTCTCTCTTTCTCTCCCCTTCCTTCTCCCCTTCCCTCTTCCCTCCTCTTCCCTCCCCTTCCCCCTCTCCCCCTCTCTCTCCCTCCCTCTCCCCTTCCCCCTCTCCCTCCCTCTCCCTCTCCCTCTTCCTTCTCGCTACACACTGACAATAGGCCTGGCTAGAGATAGTGTCAACATTAGGGGGGGGGGGTGAAGGAGGAGGAAGAGGAAGAGGAGGATGAAGAGGATGAAAAGGAAGAAGAGGAAGAGGAGGAGGAGGAGGAAGAGAGACATGATGATAACGAGAAAATAAAGTATAATAATGATGAAGATGATTTTAATAATATTGATAAAATAAATAACATTAATAACAATAACAAGTTACGGAATGCCATAGTGCCATTGTCTTGGCACTCCCCGTCCCCCCCCGTCCCGAGACGTTCATGGTGCCTTGACTCCATGGCAGGCACTGGATGACGTCACGACAGAGCCAGAGAGAGAGAGAGAGAGAGAGAGAGAGAGAGAGAGAGAGAGAGAGAGAGAGAGAGAGAGAGAGAGAGAGAGAGAGAGAGAGAGAGAGAGAGAGAGAGAGAGAAAGAAAAGAGAGTGAAAGAGAGAGAGAGAGAGAGAGAGAGAGAGAGAGAGAGAGAGAGAGAGAGAGAGAGAGAGAGAGAGAGAGAGAGAGAGAGAGAGACAGAGCCAGAGAGAGAGAGAGAGAAAGAGAGAAACTTTTGAACTTAAAACAATAGCGACTTTTCCACTTTCTTTTTTTTTTTCTTTTTTTAATGAACCAGATTCGTTTTTTTCATTGTTCAAAGAAGGGACGGGTATCTTATTTTATATAATTTATATCATTTTTTAATTTATTTATTTTGTGTTTTATCCGTATCTTAATTCTTAATTTGTTTTCAGGGTGATTATGATATTAAACTTAGTTTTTATTCGCCTTCGTAATATTAATTTTATTTATTTCGTTAATCTTATTGATATGATTAACTGCGATATTTTAAGAAAGAGGAAGAAGAAGAAGGAAGATTGAGTAATAACATCTCCCACTCCTCTCCCCTTCCTCCTGCCCCCTGTCCTCTCTCCCGTCTCTTCCACTCCCTTCCCCCTTCCTTCCCCCCTTCTTCTCCCCTCCCTCTCCATCTTCCCCCCTTCCCTCCATCTTCCCTTTCCCTCACCTCCCTCCCTTCCCCCTTCCCCTCCCTCTCCCTCCTCCCCCCTTCCCTCCTCTCCCTCACCTCCCTCCTTCTCCCTCCCCTCCCTCCCTCCTCTCCTCCTCCTCCCCTTCCCCTCCATCTCTTCCCCCCCTCCCTCCTCTCCTCCTCTCCCCTTCCCTCCTCTCCTCCTCTCCCCTCCCCCCCTCCCCTCCTCCTCCTCTCCCTCCCCGAAGTTGACTGGCACCGAGGGTGACATTCCCGCGAGCGCGCGCGCACCGCCGGGAGATGGAAACAAAAGATAGTGGGCGGGCGCAGCAGGAGCCACAAAGGAGTTCGCCGCCCGTATTATCACGCCGCCCATTGTGCCGCGACGTCCTGACGAATGGGCGGGGGTCGGACTTTGACAGCGCCCGCGTGCCTGCCTGCCTCGGCGCCCTCGCTCTCTCTCGCGCGGGGTCTCGAGGTTGGGTCTTTCGGTCTTTCTCGGTCTTTCTCGCTCTCGGTCTCGTTCTCTTGATCGGACTCGGTCTTTCTCGTTCTCGTTCTCTCGCTCTCGTTCTCTTGATCTTGAACTCGCTCTCTTTCTCTTTCTCTTTCTCTTTCTCTTTCTCTTTCTCTTTCTCTTTCTCTTTCTCTTTCTCTTTCTCTTTCTCTTTCTCTTTCTCTCTCTCTCTCTCTCTCTCTCTCTCTCTCTCTGCCTGCCTGTCAACCTGCCTGATTGCCCTTCTACTTATCTCTCGGAATCAATCTCGACGAGGCCAATTGAAATGTATTCAATTTGTAAACGTTTCTTCCCCTTTCCCCTCACCCTCACCTCCTCTCCCCCCCTTTTCTTTCTTTCCCCCTCTCCCCTCATTCGTTCTTTCTCATTTCCCCTCATTCTTACCCATTCTTTCCTCTTTTCCTTCATCCCTTCTTTCTCCTTTCCCCCTTTTCCCTCTTTCCCCTCTTCCCTCATTCCTTCTCTCTCCTTTCCCTTCGCCCTCACCCATTCTTTCATCCTTCCCCTCATCCCTTCTTTCCCCTTTTAACCTCAACCCCTCTTTCCCCTTTTCCCCTCACACTCTCTTTCACCTTTACCCTCACCTCCTCTTTCCCCTTTCCCCTCACACCCTATTTCACCTCACCC
>NC_091588.1:23976592-23981592 GCF_042767895.1 Penaeus vannamei
CTCGCCCGCTCCTTCGCTATTTCGTTCTTTGCCTATTTCGCTCATTCCGCTCCTTCGCTATTCCGCTCGTTCGCTCGCTTATTCCCTCTTTCGCTCGCTCATTCCCTCTTTCGATACTCCGCTCCTTCGCTCCTTGGGTCCTTCGCTCCTTCGCTATTCCGCTCCTTCGCTCCTTCGCTATTCCGCTCCTTCGCTATTCCGCTCCTTCGCTATTTTGCTCCTTCGCTCATTCCCTCTTTCGCTACTCCGCTATTTCGCTCCTTCGCTATTCCGCTATTTCGCTATTTTGCTCCTTCCCTCTTCGCTTTTCGCTATTCCGCTCCTTCCTTTCTTCGCTCGTTCGCTCTTTCGCTATTCCGCTCCTTCGCTATTTTGCTCCTTCGCTCGCTCATTCCCTCTTTCACTACTCCGCTATTTCGCTCGTTGGATCCTTCGCTATTTCGCTCATTCGTTCCTTCGCTATTTCGCTTGCTAGCTATTTCTCTCTTTCGCTATTTCGATCCTTCGTTATTTCGCTATTTCGCTCTTTCTTTCTTTAGCTCCTTCGCTTATTCCCTCTTTCGCTATTTCGATCACTCGCTCCTTCGCTCGCTCTCTTTTTCCTTCTTTCGCTCATTCCCTCTTTCGTTTATTTTCGCTCACTTGCTCTTTCAATCTTTCTCTCCCTACTTTCGCTCTCTTGCTTGTCGTTATAAACATATAATCTATATATAAACATACATATCTTTATCCATCTATCTATCTATATATATATATATATATATATATATACGCATAAATGTCTCCAACTTGAACCAATAATAATCATCATAAAAAACAAATCAAATACAAACACACAAAAGCCGAAAACACACACACACACACACACACGCACACACGCACACACGCACACACACGCACCCCCCCCACACACACACAAACACGCCGATGTTCTTTTTTCTTCTTCTTTTCGAACCGACGACAAACGAGGGACCACAAGCGTAAAATTTTCCCCCCATCGCGAGGTCCGTCCAATGACCGCCGGATTATTATAACCAAAATAAAACCCAAATATCCGGCAGAAGGTTTTTTTTTTTATTCTCTTCCTTCCTTCCCCCGCCCATTATCATTCTCTCCTATCTCTTTACTTTTTCTTTGTTTTCTTCTTTTCTTCTTTCTTCTTTTTTCTTTTCTTCTCTTTCCCTTCCATTTCCTCTTCATTCCCTCCTTCCCCTATTCCCTTATCATTATATATATATATATATATATATATATATATATATATATATATATATATATATATATATATATATATATATATACATATATATGTATACACACACACACACACACACACTTCTTTTCTGTTCTCTCTCTTCTTTTTGTTTTTCTTCTTCCTTCTCTCCACCACTATTCCCCCCTCCTCACCCCCCATCTTCCTCCACCACCATCACCATTCCCCTCCCTCTTCCTCCTCCACCAATTCCCCCCATCTTCCTCCACCTCTACTTCTACCATTCCCCTCCCCTTCTACCTCCTCCTCCTCTTCCTCCACTTCCACCATTCCCCCTTCTTCCACCTCCTCCTCCACCACCATTCCCCCCTCTTCCTCCCACCTCCTACTCCTCCTCCTCCTCCTAACCCCCCACCCCCCCCAACACCAGCGGTTCCCAGCCCCCGCCGTTTACAGGAAATGGATGAGGTAATTTTCAACAATTTCCACACATTGTCTGTGGCTACTCGTAGGCGCATTGCCTGGGGCGTGAGGAGGTGAAGAGGAGGAGGAGGAGGAGGAGGAGGAAGGAGGGAGGAGGGAGGAGGAGGAAGGAGGAGGAGTAAGAGGAGGAGTAAGAGGAGGGAGGGAGGGAGGGAGGGAGGGAGGAGGAGGAGGAGGGAAGGAGGAGGAGTGAGAAGAAGGAGGAAGGAGGAGGGAGGAGGAGGAGGAGGAGGAGGAGGAGTAAGAGGAGGAGGGAGGCGGAGGAGGAAGAAGAAAGAGAGAACGAAGAGAAAGAAAGAAAGAGAAAAAAGAGACAGACACACAGACAGAGAAAGAGAGAAAGAAAGAGAATGAGAAAAAACAGACATTCAAGCAGACAGACAGAGAAAGAAAGAAAGAGAAAGACAGACAAACAGACAGACACACAAACAGACAGAGAGCGCGCGTTCGGACCCAGCGACATCTATTGGCGCGCCGCCGCACTGATGAATGACACGCCACAGATTTCCCGCGAGGTCGCCGCCAATAACAGACGCGTCCTAATAACTACGTATGGCTTGGCAAGGACCCTCTTTTCCGCTCTCTTCCTCCCCTCCCTCTCTCTCTCTCTCTCTCGCAGGCGGATTCGAACGATTAGCGATTGGATTTTGCCTTAATCAAAACAAAGTCGTGTTTGTTTTGTTGTTTGTTTGTAGGTTTGAGGTATATTTTTGAAATTTGAGGTTCGGCGTGTTCGGACGCGGCTTGGGGTTGTTCGGGTAATGCGAATTCCGTAAATATTTCTTGTTATTAATAATACTCGACAATTAATTCGTCGTTTTTTCACTCAACTATCATTTATACTTAACAATACTGTCTGCTTTTACTCTCATCTTTATCTGTTTCTTCATTTTCTTTTTATTTCGGAAAATGTTTTCGCTTTTAGAACAAGGAACTCGCGGTGTTGCTGTTAACGGCTGTCAATGTAAGGCTTGTCGAGCGAGAGGCACATTAGTCTCTCTCTCTCTCTCTCTCTCTCTCTCTCTCTCTCTCTCTCTCTCTCTCTCTCTCTCTCTCTCTCTCTCTCTCTCTCTTTTTTCTTCTTCTTCTTCTTCTTCTTCATCTTTTTCTCCTTCTTCTTCTTCTTCTTCTTCTTCTTCTTCTTTTTCTTCTTCTTCTTCTTCTCCTTTTTTGTTTTCTTTCTCCTTCTTCTTCTCATTCTCCCTTCCCTCTCTCCCACCCCACCTCCCCTTCCCCTCTCTACCTCCTGCGCCTTCCCCCTTCCCCCCCTTCCCCCTCCCCCTTCCTCTCTCCTCCCCCCTCCCCCTTCCCCTCTCCCCCCTCCCTCCCTCTCTCCCCTTCCCTCTCTCTTCCCTCCCTTCCTCTCCCCCTCCCCTCTCTCTCCCCTTCCCCCCCTACCTCTCACTCCCTCTCTCTCTCCCTCCCCTTTCCCTTCCCCCACCCCCTTCCCCTCCCATCCCTTCCCTCCTCTCTCCCTCCCTCCCTCTCTCCCTCTCTCCCTCTCTCTCTCCCTCTCCTCTTCACACCCCAATCGTGCAGCGGAGCCATTAGCAAAGGGCATCAAACAAATTAAAGAACACACGCAGCGCAATCCTAATCAACGAAGCAAGCAAGACATAGTACTAAAAAAAAGAAAGAAAGAAGAAAAAGTAAAAAGAAGAAAGAAAAAGTAAAAAGAAGAAAGAAGGAATAACGAAAGAGAGAAAAAATAGTTAAAAAGAAGAAAGAAAGAATAATGAACGGGAGAGAAAGAGTAAAGAAAAGAAAAGAAAAGGAAAAAGAAAATGAAAGAATAACGAAAGAGAGAGAGAACAAATAGTAAAACTGAAAAAATGAAAGAAAAAAAGAAAGAATAACGAGAGAAAGAGAGAAGAAAAGTGTAAAATGAAGAACAAATAGAAAACGATATATAAAAAATAGAATCGATTAAGAACAAGAAAGAGGAACCGAAAAAAAGAAAAAGAAGAAGAAAAAAGAAATAAGCGAAAGGATTAAGAAAAGAAAAAACGAAAAAGGGAATAACGAAACAAAACAAGTAAAGAAACCGAAAAGAAACAAAAAACCAAAAAAAAGAAAATAAAAGAAAACGAAAAAAAGACAAGAAAGAAAAAAAATACAACTTGAAAGAAAAGCACAAAAAAGAAAGAAAGAAAACAAAAAAGAAATGAAAGAAGTCAAACTCCAGAACCAGTTATATACTTCGTGCTTGCGCCCACCTCCCTCTCTCTCTCTCCCTCTCTCTCTCTCTCTCTCTCTCTCTCTCTCTCTCTCTCTCTCTCTCTCTCTCTCTCTCTCTCTCTCTCTCTCTCTCTCTCTCTCTCTCTCTCCTTCGCTTTTAACAACATCGTATGTGTCTGCGAGAGGATTCGGGGATGATCTAATACTTCTCGATTGTTCTGTTGCCCTAATCTGTTTCTGAAGGGAGAGGGGGAGAAGGGGAGAAGAGGAGAAGGAAAGGAGAAAGGAAGAAGGAGAGAGAGAGGAGAGAGAGAGGGAGGTGAGGAAGAAGGGGGAGAGAGGGAGGAGGATGGAAAGGGAGGGAGGGGGAGGGAGAAAGAGGGGGGAAGGGGAGAGAAGGGAGAGAGGGGAGGAAGGAAGGATAAGGATAGGGGAGAGAGGGAGAGGAAAGAAGGAAGGAGAGAGAGGGGGCGGAAGGAGGGAAGTGGAGGGTGGAAGAGAGAGAGAGAGAGAGAGAGAGAGAGAGAGAGAGAGAGAGAGAGAGTAGAGAGAGAGAGAGAGAGAGAGAGAGAGAGAGAGAGAGAGAGAGAGAGAGAGATCAAGGGGAAACGACGAAGCAGCTGCACAGATTAAGGACTATTAGGGAGAAAAGGAAGTGGAAGAGAAAGAAGAAGAGAAGAGGAAGAGAGAGAGAGAGAAGAGGAGGAAGTAGAAAGAGGAGACGAAGAAGAAAATGAAAATGAAGGACGAGGAGGAGAAGATAAAGATGAAGAAGAAGAAAGAGAAGAGGAAGAAGTAGAAAGAAAGAGAAGAAGAAGAGGAAGAATAAGAGTAAAGAAAAAGAGGGAAGAAGAAACAAGAGAAGAAAGAAGGGGAAAAGGAAGGAAAAGAAAAATACAGAAGAGAAAAGGAAGAAAAGTGAGAGGAAGATGATAAAGAAAAGACGAGAAGTAAGAAGAAGAGAGAGAAGAGGCGGAGGAGGGGGATAAGGAAGTGGGGGGGTAGGAGGGAGGGAGGGAGGTGGAGGGAAGTGGAGGAGGAGGGAGGGAAATTCCGGAAATTGCAACTTTATCGCAAAATGTAGTCATGCTTAATCCCCCCCCTTCCCCTTACTCCCCCCCCCCCC
>NC_091588.1:23986592-24001592 GCF_042767895.1 Penaeus vannamei
AAGGTATAGCAATTTACAAAGTTTTAAAATATGATAATTGCTCAATAATAATGATAACAGCCATAAATAGAAAAAAATGGAGTTTTACCCGAGTTTATAAAGGAGAGATCGTACAGCATTTAAAGTTCATTCAGAAAAGACAATAGCGTAAAATAGTAACTTACTTCAATGATAATAATAATAGTAGTAGTAGTAATAATAACAAAGATGGGAATTAAGATAATATAAATAATAAAATAACAGTAATATTGAATAGATTGTTACGACATAAATAACATCATGAACTTTACCTCCGTCACCGAAAGAGAAAGAGAGAGATAAAGAGAAAGAGAAAAAAGTGAAAGAGCGAGAAAGAAAAAGAAAAAAGGGAAGATATGTAGACAGACAAATAGACAGACAGACAGACAAAGAGATAGAGAGACAGATAGGCAGAGAGGTAGACAAACAGGAAGAGAGATAAATAAACAGACAGACACCCAGACAGACAGACAAACAGACAAATAGACAAACAGACAAATAGATAGATAAGACCCAATGAGAGACCGAAAGAAGGTGGGCACAGGTGGGTCTTAGTATCTGGTGGGCAAAGGTGGGTTGTGTATGACAGGGCGTCTGGCGATCAGAGGCGAACAGTGGGTGGGATGAGATGGGCGCCGGGTGGGCGTGGATGGCGAGCGGTGGGTGGTGGGCGGCGGTGGGCGTGGACAGTGGGTGGGATGAAATGGGCGGCGGGTGGGATGAGATGGGCGGCGGGTGGGATGAGATGGGCACCGGGTGGGCGTGGATGGCGAGCGGTGGGTGGTGGGCGCCGGGTGGGCGTGGACAGTGGGTGGGATGAGATGGGCGGCCGGTGGGCGTGGATGGCGAGCAGTGGGTGGTGGGTAGGGGGGGCGGGCAGAGGGCAGTGGGGGGTGGGGTCGGTAGAGCAGTGGGCGGTGACTTTGCGGGCGTAAGGGCATAGGCCAGGAGTGGGTTATGGGGGGGGGCGTGGGAGGGAGGGAAGGGAAGGAGGGGAGAGAGGGGAGTGAGGGAGAGAGAGAGAGAGAGAGAGAGAGAGAGAGAGAGAGAGAGAGAGAGAGAGAGAGAGAGAGAGAGAGAGAGAGAGAGAGAGAGAGAGAGAGAGAGAAAGAGAGAAAGAGAGAGAGAGAGAGAGAAAGAGATGAGAAGAAAAACTAAAGAGTAAGAGAGAAAGGAAAAGAGAAAAGAATATAAGAAGAAGCAAGACTAAGTATAAGACGAGGAAGAAGAAGAATGAAAAAAAGAGCAACAAAAATTAGAAGAAAGTAAAGAAGAAAGAGGAAGAAAGGAGCAATATAAGGAAGACAAGAGGGGATAGCGGATCGAGAATGGGGAATGGGGGGAGGGGAGGGGGAGGGGTGAAAGGAGGATAGGGGAAGGGAGGAAGGGGAGGAAGGGAGAAAGGGGGAGGAAGGGGTGGAAGGGGACGAAGGGGAGGAAGGGAGGAAACGGGGGAAGGGGGGGGTCCAGGGCGCTAGCCTCGGAGGAGGGGGCGGAGGATAGGGGAAGGAGGAGGAAGGGGTGGAAGGGGGAGGAAGGGTGGAAGGGGGGAAGGGGGGTCTAGAGCCTCATTACCAATACATAGAATATGTTGTGAGGTCCCAGCGTGGCCATGTGTACTGTAATGAGTGGCGTGAGAACATGAGGGTTCTCCCTATGGGGGGGAGGGGGGGAGGGGGCGAGAGCGAGAGAGAACACCCCCCCCCCCCACCGGACTGCCTCATGAAAGTGCCGAAGATGAGATTTCTTTTTTTCTTTTTTTTTTTTTTTTGAAAAGGTGAGATTTGTTTTTTTTCCATTTTTTAGGGGGGGGGGGGGGAGGAAGGGAGTCATTATGGGTTTCGATCGTTTTGTTTTCGTTTGTCTCATTTTTTTGTGTGTATTTTTGTGTTTTGTTTTGTTTCTGTCTTCCTATCTCTTCCTACTCCCTCCCTCTCCCTTTTCCTTTCTCTCTCTCTCTTTCTCCTTCCCTCTCCGTATCTCTCTCCCCCTTTCTCCCTCCCTCTCCCTCTCGCAAGCCACATACGTTAACTACATACCTCCCCTCTCCCTTTCTCCCTCTCTCTCTCCCTCCTTCTTCCTTTCTCTCCCTCCCTCTCCCTTTCTCTCCCCCACCCCTCTCTCCCCCTTTCTCTCCCCCTCCCTCTCTCTCTCTCTCTCTCTCTCTCTCCCTCCTTCTTCCTTTCTCTCCCTTTTCTCCCCTCTCCCTTTCTCCCTCCTTCTTCCTTTCTCTCCCTCCTCTCCCTATCTCATCCCTACCCCCCTCTCCCTTCTCTCCTCCCCTTCCTCCCTCCCCTCTCTCTCCCTCTCACCAAGCCACACACACCTTAGCCACATACCAAGCACCCTTGACTATCTGTCCTCCACTAAAGCAAATCTGCCCTGACTCATCTTCTTTTCTTTATTCCTCCCTCCCCTCCCCCTCCGTCCTCCAAGTCTCCTCTCCCCCTATCACCCCTTTTCTTTCTCTCCGTGTCTTTACCTCTTTTCTCTCTCTTTCTTTCTTTCTTTCTTTCTTTTCTCTCTTGTAGGTTTTATTTGTTTTCGTTCTCCTTTCTCTCCCTTTCTCTCTCTCTCTTTTTCTTTTTTCTCATTCTCTGTCTCCCTATCTTTGTAAAGAAATACACCCCCCCTAAAAAAATGAAAAAATACAAACCCAAATTAATTAAGAATGTATAACATATACATATATAATTTAAAAAAGCGAAAAAATGCAATCCAAAATTAATTAAGAATGTAAAAAATATAAAGAAATAAAAAAAAGAAAAACACACAAGACAAAATTAATTAAGAACGTAAAAAAAATACAAACACAAAAAAATAGAAATACAATCCAAAAAACAGAAAAAAATACAAAAAGTCCAAAAAACAGAAAATAATAAAATCAAAAAAAACAGAAAAATACCAAATAAAAAATAAATAAAATACAAAAACGGTCCAAAAAAATCAGAAAAAAATAAAATCCAAAAACCAGAAAAAACCCACAATTGTTCTCTCACCCCCCCCCCCCTCCTCCGTCCCCGTCGCCGCCCAGGAAATACACTTGTTCAGCTGAACAGGTGAACAACGTTAACGGGGCGCACACCTCTCTCTTGCCAATTATATGAACATTTTTATGTCTATTTTTTTCTTCTATTTTTATTATTCTTCTCTATGTTATATTTTTAAAATTTTGTCTCTCGTTTTTAATTTTTTGTTTTTTTCTTTATCATATTAAAAAAACAAATTCTGTCTCTTGTTTTTCATTTTTTTAATTTTGTCTCGTTTTACTTTTTTCTTTCTTTCTTTATTACAATTTTTATTTCGTCTCTTGTTTTTCATTTTTTAAAATTTTGTCTCGTTTTACTTGTTTTTCTTTCTTTCTTTATTACAATTTTTATCTCGTCTCTTGTTTTAACTTTTTCTTTTTTTTTAGTTTATTCTTCTCATAGTTTCGGTCAGTCTATGCTTGCCTCAGCAGATATTATTGTAAATATTATTAAGTTCGTTCGATTGCTTGCTAATTGGCGAATGTTGAAAAAAAAAGAAAAAAAAAAAGATGGAAAGAAATATAGATTGATAAAGAATGGAGGAAGAGGGGGAGAAATGGATAGAGAAGGAGGAAGAGGGAGAGGAAGAAGGAAGAAAAGAGAATGGGAAAGAGAGAGTTAGAGTAAAGGAGAAAGAGAGAGAGAAAGAGAGAGAAAGAGAAAGAGAAGAAAGAATAAAATTTAGAAAAAAAAACAAGAAGAAAAAAGAAAAACAGAAAGAATAAAAAAAAGAAGAAAAGAAAATAGAAAAACACACACACACACACACACACACACACACACACACACCCGCACACACGCACACACACACACACGCACACGCACACACACACACACACAAATGAAAAAAAAAAAAAAAAACGCATTTTTTCTCGAACCTTGTGGCCGGTCGGTGATGCTCAGTGAAAATACCTCCCTAATTGGGACATTCATCATACGGACACGGACAAAAAGAGGCCCTTTCTGACCCCCCCCACCCCCCGTCCAAGCACTCTCCCCTCTCCCCCCCCACACACACACACTCTCTCGGCGCTGACCTTAAGGCTCTTTGGGGTTCTGTTATTTTTTTTTTCTCTCTATTTCTCTAGTTCTTTCTTTTTTTTTTTTAATCATTTCTCTTTCATTTTTTTTCTCTCTCTTTCATTTTTTTCTCTTTCTCTTTCATTTCTTTTCTCTTTCTCTTTCTTTTTATTTTTTAAATCTATTTCTCTTTCTTTTTTCTCTTTCTCCCCCACTTAGTTCAAAAAATAAAGAAAAAGAAAAGAAAAGAAAAAGAAAAGAAAAAAGAAAGAAAGTAAGAAAAGGGGAAATAAAACACGTAAGATCTTGTTAAAAAACAAAGGAAAAAGAAAAAGAGATCTAGTTCAAAAAATAAAGAAAAAGAAAAGAAAAGAAAGTAAGAAAAAAGGGTAAAAAACACGTAAGATCTAGTTAAAAACAAAGAAAAACGAAAAAGAAAATCACGGAAGGGATAGTTTTAGAAAATCTTTGAAAAAAAAGAAAAGAGAAAAAAAATAACGCAGTATGTAGTTAAAAAGAAAAGAAAAAAAACAAAAACAACACAAAACAAACAAAGACACAAGCAAGCAAAAAGCAAACCAAAACAAAAACAAACACAACAAACCAAAAACAAAAACAAAACAAAACAAAAACAAACACAACAAACCAAAAACAACAAAAACAAATCAAAAACAAACACAACAAAACAAAGACAAACAAAACAAAAACATAAACAACAACAACCCCAAGGAATCGAATCCCCTTCTCCCTCTAATCCCTAACGTGTCCGATTCCCTCCACACGTCAGAGGATCCGAACGATCACCATAATTAATCCGAACACTTATAAACAGTAATTAACGAAATATTGTGATCTCAGAGATAAGACGAGAGATAAAAAACAAGAAAAAATTACGTATTTATCACTAGATTAAATTTTTTACTATATCAGGATTATGAGATTTTGTTCACACCTAATTATTAAATTATACGAACATAACCTCGATAATATTTCTTTAATATCCTAAGATTTAATTATATAATTCTCTCTCTATGTATATCAGATACTTAAATTCATTTCAAGGTTTTAAGAAATGTTCATAATACTTTGAAAAATGTCCCTATTATTATATAAAGATTTGTTCATGGCCATAAAATTTGTTCATCTCATATAAGGTTTGTTCATCTCAATACCTTAAGATTTCAATAATAATCTCTATTATTATTTAAAGATTTGTTCATGGCCATAAAATTTGTTCATCTTATATAAAGTTTGTTCATCTCAATACCTTAAGATTTTAATAATAATCTCTATTATTATATAAAGATTTGTTCATGGCCATAAAATTTGTTCATCTCATATAAAGTTTGTTCATCTCAATACCTTAAGATTTTAATAATAATCTCTATTATTATATAAAGATTTGTTCATGGCCATAAAATTTGTTCATCTTATATAAAGTTTGTTCATCTCAATACCATAAGATTTGTTCAATACTTATATGGTTCTAATTAGCTTGATATAATAACTCCACTGTCATATATTTTTTTTTCTTTTTTTTTTAAGTATGCAACACATTTCATTTTTTTTCTATTCCGATTATTATTCGGTTATTTATATTTTCTGTTTATTCCGAGGAATTAAAGGTGAATTAAATGAAAGGAGAAGAAAAATAAAATACGTATTTTCTTTGTAGTTTCAAAAAGAAAAGAAGAAAAGAAAAAAAAATAATTTACAGAATAGGAAGGAAAACAAAGTCGTAAAATAAAGTGAAATAAAAGGATAAATTTACAAGAAAGAGAATTTAGGACAAAATAATTGATTGAACAAAATGACGGCCAGCTGTACACACGGTCGACCCTCCCTTCTCTCCCTCCCTCTCTCACCCTCTTCCCTTCTCCCTCCCTCTCTCACCCTCTTCCCTCTTCCCTCCTTCTTCCTCCCTTTTCCCTCCCTCCTCCCTCCCTCTCTCACCCTTTTCCTTCCCTCCCTCCCTCCCTCCCTCTCTCACCCTCTTCCCTTCTCCCTCCCTCTCTCACCCTCTTCCCTCTTCCCTCCTTCTTCCTCCCTTTTCCCTCCCTCCTCCCTCCCTCTCTCACCCTTTTCCTTCCCTCCCTCCCTCCCTCCCTCCCTCCTCCTTCTTCCCTCCCTCCCTCCCTCGTTACTAATACTCGTACACCGGTAACGCGACGCCCCCCTGTAGTAAATCGTTGGGGGGGAAGGGAAGGGAGGGGAGAGGAGGGGAGGGGAGGAGAGGGGAGAAGAGGAGAAGATTAAGGAGGATGGAGTGGGAGGAGGGGAGGAAGGGAGGAAGGTAGGATGGGAGGATGGGAGGAGGATGGGGAGGGAGAGAGAGAGAGAGGAGTCAGAAACAGAGAGGGAGGGAATGGAGGGAAAGAGAGAGGGAAGAAGAGAATAGAAGAAAAGAGACAAGAAAAGAGACAAGAGAAAAGATAGAAGAGAGAGAAGAGAAAGAGACAAGAAAAAGAGAGAAGAGAAGAGAAGAGAAGAGAGGAGGAAAAGGGACGTGAGGGAGGGGAAAGAAGGGAGGGGAGTGAGAGAAGAGAGAAGAGAAGAGAGAAGAGAGAAGAGAGAAGAGAAGAGAAGAGAAGAGAAGAGAAGAGAAGAGAATAGAGGGAAGAGAAGAGAATAGAGGGAAGGGAAGAGAGGGAGGGAGGGGTGGAGGGAAGGGGGAGGGGAGGGGGGTTACATGTAAATCCGCCCCTTCCTCCACCACCCCATTACAAGTTGAACAGGCGCCCGTCACTCGCACAAGACGAATTACTGTACAACGCCATCCATCATGGGAGTATCACCACCACTCCGCGCGGCCCTCCCTCCTTCATCCACTCCCTCCCTCCCTCCTTTCTTCTCTCCTTTATAGACTCCCTCCTCGCGGTCCTCCTTTCTTCTGTACTTCATCCACTCCCTCCCTCCCTCCTTCCTTTCTTCCTTCTCTCCTTTATAGACTCCCTCCGCGCGGCCCTCCCTCCTTCATCCACTCCCTCCCTCCCTCCTTCCTTCTCTCCTTTATAGACTCCCTCCTCGCGGCCCTCCTTTCTTCTGTACTTTATCCACTCCCTCCCTCCTTCATCCACTCCCTCCCTCCCTCCTTCCTTTTCTCCTTTATAGACTCCCTCCTCGCGGTCCTCCCTCCTTCATCCACTCCCTCCTTCATCCACTCCCTCCTTCATCCACTCCCTCCCTCTCTCCTTCTTTCTCTCCTTTATAGACTCCCTCCTCGCGGCCCTCCTTTCTTCTCTACTTCATCCACTCCCTCCTTCCTTCTCTCCTTTATAGACTCCCTCCTCGCGGCCCTCCTTTCTTCTGTACTTCATCCACTCCCTCCCTCCTTCCTTCCTTCTCTCCTTCACCCACTCTTTCCCTCCCTCATTCTCTCCTTCATCCACTTCCTCCCTCCCTCCTTACTTCTCTCATTTATAGACTCCCTCCTGGCGGCCCTCCCTCCCTCCTTCCTTCTCTCCTTCGTACGCTAGCCCTCCTTTCCTTCATCCACTCCCTCCCTCCTTCCTTTTCTCCTTCATCCACTCCCTCCCTCCTTCCTTCTCTCCTTCATCCACTCCCTCCTCGGACGCCAACCCTCCTTTCCTTCAGACCCTCCACCTCCCTCCTTTCCTTTAACTTCTCTCCTCCTCTCCTCTCCTCTCATCTTTCCTCCTCTACCTTGTCTCTCCCTCCTCCTCCTATCACCCCTTCCCCCCATTCTCCTCCTCTCCTTCTCCCTTTCCCCCCATTCTCCCCACCCCTTCTCCTCCCCCTCTCCCTTTCCCTCCCTTTCCCTCCCCTCCACTCCCCAAATTCCTTATCAGCGAGTACCCCCTCCCCCCCCCCTTTCTACCCTCCCCGAAAATCTTATCAGTCCCTCTTCACACATCCTTTACTATCTTATTTTATTCTTATCATCCTATGGCTCTTCTGAAGGTGAGGCGGGGTACATACACTCAATTCTTTTGATAATAAAGATAAAAAAGATAAAAAAAGATAAAATATGAGGGGGGTGAGGAGAGGAGGTGGAAGGGGATTGGGGAGATGTGGGAGAGTGGGGAAAGGGGGAAGGGGGGGAAGGGGAAAGGAGGGGTGGAGGGGAAGGGAAAGGGAGAGGAGGAGGGGGAGGGGAGGAGTGAGATGGACGGGGTGAGGTGGAGGTGAGGGGAAGGGGGAAGAGGGAAGTGTGGAATTGGAAGACGTGGTGGGGGGAGGAAGTAGCAGGAAGGAGAGGGGGCAGCTACGTGGAAGCTGTCTGCAATCCAATGACTTTTATCTCTTTCTGTCTATCTCTCCCCCCCGCCCCCCATATCTCTTTATCTCTCTTACTTATAGTCAAGACATCTATTCTATTTACTCTCGTGGTGGTCCTTTTTTAGAGGGGAGGGAGGGGGGGGGGGATATGTTTAGTTCTTTCTGTGTCTCGTTCTCCTTTTCTTTGTTGTGTGTCTCTTTTCCCCCTCTCTCTATTTCCCTCTTTCTCTGTCTCTGTCTCTTCTCCCTCTCCTATTTCCCTCTCCACTTTTCTCCACTCTCCCTCCCTCCTTCCACTCTGCCCTCCCCTCCCTCTCTCTCTCACTTCCTTTCCTCTTTCTCTCTCTCTCCCTCTCCCTCTCTTTCCCCCTTCCCCTCTTCTTCTCCTTTCCCCACCCTCTCCCTCTCCCATCCCCCACCCTCCCCCTTTCCCTCTCCTATCCCCCACCCACCCCTATCCCTCTCATTCTCCCTCCACTCTCACTTTCTTCCCCATCTCTTTATCAGTTCCCCAAGTATGTGATTTCCTTCGTGCAGTTCAGTCTATTTATACCTGGGGTGGGGGGTGAGGGTGGGGGTGGGGGTGGGGGGATGATACAGCTCGATCCTGCTGTGTCACGAGTCCTCTCCCCCTCCTTTCTTCCCTTCCTCTCTTCTTCGTATCCCTCTTTCTCCCCCCCCCCCCTCTCTCTCCTTCTCTTCTCTAACTGTCTCTGATTTCTTATCTCTTTCTTTCTCTTCTCCTTCTGACCTACTCTCTGCTCTGTATCTCTGTCCTTTCTCTTCTTCTCTCTCCACCTTTTCCTTCTCCTTCTATCCTACTCTCTCTTCTCTCTCTCCCTCTCTTCTTCTTCTCCATCTCTTATCTTCCCTTTTTTCTTTCTTCTTCTACCCTTACTCTCTCTTCACTCTCTCTCCCCTTTTTTTTCTCCTTCTATCCCACTGTCTCTTCTCTCTCTCTCCTTCTCTCTCCCCTTTTCTCTTCTCCTTCTATCCTACTCTCTCTCTCTCTCCCTCTCTCTCCCTCTCTTCTTCATCTCCCTCTCTCTCCCCCTTTTCCTTCTCCTTCTATCCTACTCTATCTCCTCTCTCTCCCTCTCTTCTTCCTTCTCCATCTCTCTCCCCCTTTTTCTCCTTCTATCCTACTCTCTCTTCACTCTCTCCCTCTCTCTACACCCTTTCCTTCTCCTTCCATCCAACTCTCTCTCCTCTCTCGCCCTCTCCCCCTTCTCTTCCCCTTCTATCCTACTCTCTCTCTCTCCTCTCTCTTCTCCCACTCTAACCCCTGTTTCTTCTCCTTCCATCCTACTCTCTCTCCTCTCTCTCCCTCTCCCCCTTCTCTTCTCTTCGACCGACCTACTACCCGACCAAGGGAACCCGACCGACAGACCGACGAACCGACGAACCGACCAAGGGAACCCGACCGACAGACCGACCGACAGACCGACGAACCGACGAACCGACCACGGGAACCCGACCGACAGACCGACAGACCGACGAACCGACGAACTGACCAAGGGAACCCGACTTTCGTGTCATTGCCGGAATCCGACGTCGGCGAGCAATGAGACAAGGCGATTATTCCCCTCCCCTCAACACCCCCTTCCCCTCCCCCCTCCCTTCCCTTTCCCCCCCACCATCCATATCTTTACGGCGGCGATAAGCAGAGCTCCCTTCACCCTCCCTTATCGAGATGCACAGACGTGGTCCGATAAGACGGGGTCCGCTGTTGTTGTTGTCGGCATTTTGTTGCCATGTGCATTCCACGCCGCCGGGAGCTGTGACGTCACTGGACGGCGTTCGAGTGCGGAGAAAAATTTTATCTTTGTGGAATTTTTGTTGTTTATTTACTTACTTGTTTGTGGGTTATCTTTATCTTGATTTGTTTTATTATCATTATGTTGATTTTTATTAACTTTATTTCTGTTATTGTTATCATTAAGGTTATTTTTATTAACTTTATTGCTATTATCATTATCTTTATATCTATTTCTATTTACTTTGTTTCTATTATTATCAACTTTATCTTTATTCTCCTTCTTATTTTTATCTTTATCTTTATGCTTCTTATTATCTTTATCTTAATTCTTATTATTATTATTTTTACATTCATCACCATTACTTAAATCTCTATTTACAAGAAGCTACCATGACGACCTCCCCCTTCCTCCCTCCCTCCTTCCCTTATCTCCCCCTCCCTCCCTCCCTCCCTTCTTCCCTTATCTACTCCCTCCTCCTCCTCCCTTATCTCCCCCACCCTTCCTCCTTCTCCCTCCCTCCCTTCCTTATCTCCCCCTTCCCCCCTCCATCCCCTCCCCTACCCCCTCCCTCCCTTATCTCCTCCCCTCTCCTCCCCCTCCCTTATTCTTTCCCTTCCCCTTCCCCTCCCTTCCTTCCTCCCTTATCTCCCCCTCCCCCTCCCTCCCTCCCTTATCTCCCCCTCCCCTTCCCCTCCCTTCCTTCCTCCCTTATATCCCCCTCCCCCCTCCCCCCCACCCCCTTTAACCCAGCAACACGGCCGGATAAGATAAGCAATTACGCCAATATGGGACAACGACTCAAAGACGACCCACAATACGACTAAGGGAGGGTGGGAGGAAGGGAGGGAAGGAGTGGAGGGAAGGGAGGGAAGGAGTGGAGGGAGGGAGGAAGTGAGGGAAGGGAGAGAAGGAGAGGAGGGAAGGGAGGGAGGGAGAGAGGGAGGAAGGGAGGGAGGGAGAGGAGGATGGGAGGGAAGGAGAGGGAAGTGAAGGGAAGGAGAGGGAGGGAGGGAAGGAGAGGAGGATGGAAGGGAAGAGAGGAGGATGGAAGGGAAGGAGAGGAGGAAGGAAGGAGAGGAGGAGGATGGGAGGGAGGGAGAGGAGGATGGAGGGAAGGAGAGGGGAAGTGAAGGGAAGGAGAGGGAGGGAGGGAAGGGAGGGAGGAAGGAAGAGAAAAAGGAAGGAAGGGAGGGAAGGGAAGGGAGGAGGGAAGGGAGGCAAGGAGGAAGGGAAGGAGAAAAGGAAGGGAAGGAGGGAAGGGAAGGGAGGGAAGGGAGGGAGGGAGGGAACTTCAAAACATACCTTAGGAGAGTCGTAGGTCTATCGCAGTCTCGGCATTGGGGTCAAAAACGGCATATGTGACGTACCTGCAATGGAGGGAGAAAACAAATTAGGAATTATTGTAAAGAAGGATAAACACAGAACAAAACAAAACAAAACAAAAGAAGACAAAACGCAAAAAAAGACAAAACACCCCTCCCCCCAATGAAATAGAGAAAACCCCCGAAAAAAAAAACAGGAAAAACAGAAAAAAAAACATGAAAAAACAGAAAAAAACAGAAAAAACAGGGAAAGAAAATAAAAACAGAAAAAAAAAAAAAAAAAAAGAAAAGAACAGAAAAAAAACACAGGAAAAAACAGGGAAAAACAACAACAGAATCGGGGTTCCAGCAAGTGGCTCTGAACTTTCCTCCCTATGGGTCAGAATCACCCCCCCCCCCCAAAAAAAAAAAAGGTCACGGGAATATCAGCAACACGGGACGCACGGATGGGGAAGAGGGGGAGACAGAGGAGAGACGAGGGAGAGGGGAAGAGGAGGAGGAGGAAGGGGGTAAGAGAGAGGGGAAGAGGGAGAGGAGGGGAGGAGGGGAGAGAGGAGAGGGGAGGGAGGGAGGGGATAGGAGGAAGAGGAGGAGGGGGTAAGAGAGAGGAGGGGAGGAAAGAAAGGAGGAGAGGGAAATCGAGGAGAGGAGGAGGAGGAGAGGAAAGAAAAGGGGAGAGGGGGAAGAGGAGGGAGGGAGAGGGAGAGGGGAAGAGGAGGAGGAGGAGGGAAATGAGGAGGGAAAGGAGAGGGGAGGGGAAGAGGAGGAGGAGGGGAGGAAAGAAAGGGGGAGAGAGGAAGAGAAGAGAGGAGGAAGAGGGGGAAAAAAGAGAGAACAGAAAAGAAAAAGACCATATGTATCTATATCTAATTGTCTTTATTTACGCATTCACACACACACACACACACACACACGCACACGCACACACACACGCACACACACACACACACACTCACACACTTTTATATATCTATATCTAATCTATTTATATATCTATGTGCAAAAGGGGGGGGAGCAAAAAAACTTACACAATGCAATACGAAAAGGTCATGTTAGAAGGTCATTTAAAGGTCACATTGATGGGTAAATGTTGAGGGAGGGAGGGAGGGAGGGAGGGAGGGAAGGAGGGAGAGGAGGGAGGGAGGAAGGAGGAAGGAGACGAGGGAGAGGAGAGAGGAGGAGGGAAGGAGGAGGGAGTGGAGGGAAAAGGAGGGCGGAGTGAAGAAGGGAAGGAGAGAAGGGACCAATCCCCCCACCCCCCAACACAACTCGTGTACTCATTCCCTTTCGTCCTCTCTCTCCTCTTCCACCCCTCTATCAACTCCTCCCCTTTCCCCCAATCCACTCTTCCACCAACCACCTCCTCCTCCTTCCCTCATCCACCCCTCCCCCTCCCTCCCCCTTCATCCACTCCACCTCCCCTCCAATCCCCTCCCCCTTCATCCACTCCCCTCATCCACTCCTTTACCCCCAATCCCCCTATTCCACCTCTCTCCCTCCCCTATTCCTACACTCCCTCCCTCCACCCCCCTCATCCACTCCTCCACCCCTTCCCACCCCCCTCATCCACTCCTCCACCCCTTCCCACCCCCTCATCCACTCCTCCACCCTTCCCACCCCCTCATCCACTCCTCCACCCCTTCCCCTCCCTCATCCACTCCTCCACCCCTTCCCCTCCCTCATCCACTCCTCCACCCCTTCCCACCCCCTCATCCACTCCTCCACCCCTTCCCACCCCCTCATCCACTCCTCCACCCCTTCCCCTCCCTCATCCACTCCTCCACCCCTTCCCCTCCCCTCATCCACTCCTCCACCCCTTCCCACCCCCTCATCCACTCCCTCCACCCCTTCCCCTCCCCTCATCCACTCCTCCACCCCTTCCCACCCCCGTCATCCACTCCTCCACCCCTTCCCACCCCCTCATCCACTCCTCCACCCCTTCCCACCCCCTCATCCACTCCTCCACCCCTTCCCCTCCCTCATCCACTCCTCCACCCCTTCCCCACCCCAATCCCCTATCCCACACTCTCTCCTCCTCCCATCCCCCTCATCCACTCCTCCACCCTTCCCACCCCCTCATCCACTCCCTCCACCCCAACCCCCCTCCCCCAACCCGACTCGTCCACCTTATCGAGACAGGTTCTGCTGGTCGTTAGGTCATCGGGGTCATGCTCGTGACAGCTCCTCGGGGTCGTCAGAGTTACTTTTCTTTCGGCTTCAATTCTCGTTCTTGTTTGCTCGTCTCTTATTCTTCTTTCTTTTCTTTTTCTCTCTCCTTTTTCTTTTTTTTTTTTTTTTTTTTTTGATTTTTTTGGATTTTTCGTTTTTTTTTCTTGTGTGTTTTTTTTTTTTTATGATTTTCTTCTCTTCTCTTCTTCTTTACCTCCTGAACATCTTCCTTTATCTCTTCTTCCCTTCATCACTCCACTCCTACTCCCTCCTCCTCTTCCTCCCCTTTCATCACCACTCCCCTACCATCTCACTTTTCTCCCTTCTACCACTCCATCTTCCTCTTCCAGCTTCTCCTCTACCTCCCCTTCCTCCCATTCCCCCTCCACCTCTACCACTCCCTCCTCCCCTCCCCCTCTACCACCTCCTCCCCTCCACCTCTTCCACCCCCTCCACCTCCACATTCCTCACCTTCTCAACTCAACAACCTCCCTCCCCCCCTCGTCGACCACCAATCCTTGCCTCACACAAATACGACCCCAAAACGACCCCCAACGGCAGTCCAATCTTCGAGCCTAATCACCGAACGAGGTGATTAGCCAACGACCCAATCTCCAATCTCCCGGACGAGGTGATTAGCCAACGACATTCCAATCTTCGAGCCTAATCACCAAACGAGGTGATTAGCTAACGACCCAATCTCCAATCTCCCAAACGAGGTGATTAGCCAACGACCCAATCCCCAATCTCCCGAATGAGGTGATTAGCCAACGACCCAATCCCCAATCTCCCGAACAAGGTGATTAGCCAACGACCCAATCCCCAATCTCCCCAACGAGGTGATTAGCCAACGACCCAATCCCCAATCCCCCAAACGAGGTGATTAGCAAAACGATTGGGTGATTTGCGGGTTGGAAATAACTGTCGTATTCAATCAGTAATTATAAGGGACAGTCAATAATTAATTCGATAATTTGGTGAGTAAAATAATAAATACGATTATTTGATAAAAAAATAAATAAATTATAAATAAGGATGGATTTGTTAAATATATTGAATTAGTAATACTGAAAGGTGGATGAATTGATAATAAGTGCGATTATGTAATAAGAAAATTATAAATAAGGATGAATATATTTCCCCTAATTGATAGAATTAAGAACAGTGATAATTAAAGGAATGGATAATAAATGGGATAATAAATAGAGAAAATGATAAATTAAGAGAGAGAGATTTAATTGATGTAATCATGAATAAGAAATTGAACATGTAAACGTAATAAAAGTACATTAGAGAAAGTGAACAAGAAACCGTTAGATTGGAGATTTCAGTTACATTTTAAAATTTTGAATTGGTGAGTCCGTGACTGAAGGATTATTTAGGATTATTTATGAATAAGGAAGTGATCGTCTTTTGTCTTCTCTGTCTGTTTGTCTGTTTGTC
>NC_091588.1:24009092-24016592 GCF_042767895.1 Penaeus vannamei
AGGAGGAGGGAGGACGGGGAGGGAGGAGGGGTGGAGGAGGATTAGGAGGAGGAGGAGGAGGAGGAGGGAGGAGGAGGAGGAGGAGGTGGAGAAGGAGGAGGTGGAGGAGGAGGAGGAGAAATAGTAGAAGGAGGAGGAGGGAGGAGGAGGAGGAGGAGGTGGAGGAGGAGGAGGGAGGAGGTGGTGGAGGAGGTGGAGGTGGAGGAGGTGGAGGAGAAGGAGGGGAGGAGGAGGAGAAGGTGGTGGGAAGAGGTGGTGAAGGAGGAGGTGGAGGTGGTGGAGAAGGAGGAGGAGGGAGGAGAAATAGGAGGAGAGGAGGAGGAGGAAGTGGAGAAGGAAGTTGAAAGAAGATGACAGAAAAAAAGGATTTAAACCAAAGTACAGACTATGGAAACGAAAGAGGAGGGGATGGGATAAGGGGGGAGGATGGGGAGGTGGAAGTGGAGGAGGGAGGGGAGGAAAGGTAAAGCAAGAAGGTGGGGGTGGGGGTGGGGGTGGGGGGGGGGTCCCTCAGAGCACATACCTACAGCGTCGTCAGGAGAAGGGGATAGTTCTCATCGCCGTCTTCAACATGGGCGTGTTTCTCTTGCTCGTGGGCGGCGGGTGAGGGGGTGAGGGGGTGAGGGGGTGAGGGGGTGAGGGGGTGGGGTGGGGGGTGGTGGGGGTGGGTGTCTTTGTATCTCCCTTTCTCTTTTCTTTCCCTCTTTTCTTTTTTTTTTCCTTCTTTCCTCCCCCTTTTTTGGGGGGCTTTATCCCTTCCTTCCTTCTTGTCTTTTTTCTTTCTTACTTTCTTTTCTTCTTGTCTTTTTTCTCTTTCTCACTTCTTTCTTCCTTCTTGTTTTTCTCTCCTTCTCACTTCCTTTCTTCTTGTCTTTCTCTCTTTCTCACTTCCTTTCTTCTTGCCTTTTCTCTCCTTCTCACTTCCTTCCTTCTTGTCTTTCTATCTTTCTCACTTCCTTCCTTCTTGTCTTTCTCTCCTTCTCACTTCCTTCTTCCTTGTTTTTTTTTCTCTTTCTCCCTTCCTTCCTTCCTTCCTTCTTGCCTTTCCCTCCTTCCTAACATCTATGAGGCCCTCCATGTTGTGCTCTATGCGGCGGTCATGAGTTTGCGAATGAGTTTGTGTATGAGTTTGAAAATGAGTCTGTGAATGAGATTCAAATTGAGTCTGCGAATGAGTTTTGCATATGAGTTTTTGAATGAATTTGCGAATGAGGTTCAGAATGAAGTTTAGAATGAGTTTGCGAATGAGTTTGCGAATTAATTCCTGAAATGAGTTTGCGAATGAGTTGCGTGTGAGCTTTAGAGTGAATTTGCGAATGAGGTTCAGAATGAGTTTGCGAATGCGTTTAAGAATGAGTCTGCGAATGAGTTTTGCGAATGAATCTGAGAACGAGTATGAGAAGGAATATGCGAATGAGTTTGCGAATGAGTTTGCGAATGCGTTTAAGAATGAGTCTGCGAATGAGTTTTGCGAATGAATCTGAGAACGAGTATGAGAAGGAATATGCGAATGAGTTTGTGAATGAGTTTGCGAATGCGTTTAAGAATGAGTCTGCGAATGAGTTTTGCGAATGAATCTGAGAACGAGTATGAGAATGAATATGCGAATGAGTTTGCGAATGAGTTTGTGCAATTCTTATGCAAAGTGAGGGTGTTGCCGACATGTATATGAAATGAGGTAAAGATATAATACATGTGTGAGCGTGTACCACCGTCGTTATGTCTGTCTGTTTAAATGTACACACAAATACTTAATGGTTATATACATATGTTAAAAAAGTGTATGATTATATATGTGAAAGAGAGAGAAAGGGAAGGAGAGAGGGAGGGAGAAGGAGAAGGAGGGCGGGAGGGAGGGAGGGAGGGAGAGGGAGAGGGAGAGGGGGAGAGGGAGAGAGAGAGAGAGAGAGAGAGAGAGAGAGAGAGAGAGAGAGAGAGAGAGAGAGAGAGAGAGAGAGAGAGAGAGAGAGAGAGAGAGAGAGAAGAGAGAGAGAGAAAGAAAGAGACAAGAGACAGAGACAGAGACAGAGATAGAGACAGAGAAAAGAGAGAAAGAAAAGAAAACAAAAAAGAAGAAGAGAGAGAAAAAAAGAAAAAAAGAAAAAAAGAAGAAAAAAATAAAAAGAAAAAGAAAATTTGAGAAAAGAAAGAAAAAGAAAGAAAGAGAGAGAGTCAGAGAGCGGGAGAGAAGAAGGGGGTGGGGTGGGGTGGGGTGGGGGGTAACCGAGGCATCTCCGCACTCCCTTTTCCCACGGGTTTTAGACTCATCAATATGAAATCCCAGGTCTGAAACGAGGCATTTTTTTCTCTCTCTCTCTCTCTTTCTTTGTCTGTCTGTCTGTCTGTCTGTCTGTCTGTCAGGCTGTCTGTTTGTGTTTATGTTGTTTTGATTTTTTTTTCTCTAATCTATTTCGCTTCGTATTTCTCTCTATCTCTCTATCTCTCTATCTCTCTATCTCTCTATCTCTCTATCTCTCTATCTCTCTCTCTCTCTAATATCTCTCTCCCATCTCTCTCTCTCTCTCTCTCTCTCTCTCTCTCTCTCTCTCTCTCTCTCTCTCTCTCTCTCTCTCTCTCTCTCTCCTATTTATCTCTATCTCTATCTATCTATCTCTATCTCTCTCTCCCTCCTCCTTCACTCCCTCCTTCCTACTATACTCCACCACCCCATCCCCAACCCTCTACCCTCCAACCCCTCCTAACCCCCTCCCCCATACCCCCTCCTCCTACCCTCTCCTCCCACCCACACGAACAAATACTTTTTGTTATTATTATTTTTTTTTTATCAGAAAAGTAACAAACCTCATTCGCTATCAACGCATACCCAGGCCTACTTCCGCCTCACAGAGCCTCACAGCCTCATTTAACCCGCTAATATAATCGGTCCTATCCCCCTTACCTCCCCTGCTTACCTCTGCCTACCTCCTTCTCTTCCCCTCTCCCTTCCTCCCCTTCCCCCATAGCCCTCCTCCCCTCTTTCCTCTCTCCTCCCTCCCCCTCCCCTTCCCGACTTCCCTTACCCCCTCCTCTTCCTCCTCCCCTTATCCCTTCCTCCCTTCCCCTACTCCCTCCCCCTCCTTCCATTTCTCCCCCCCCCACTCCCCCCTCTTTCCTCTCCCCTCCCCCCAGAAAAAAGGCGCATTAAAATCCATAATTAATTTTGGGAAGAAAAAAGAAGAAGAAAAATAACATAAAATAATTATTTAAGAACCGTTTCCTTTCGTGAATGAGGTTTGGAAAAAAAATAAAAACTAAATAAATCAACAGGAATTATAACGAATTAGTCAATCAATCAATAAAATAACGACAATAATAATAATGATGATATTAGTTCCATAATAATAATAATAATAATAATAATAACAATAACAATAACAACAACAACTAAACCAATAACTACAACCCCATAAACAGAAAACAAAACCAACGATTCTTCCACTTTTTTCTTTAAATATATTTTTTCTTTCAAAGGGGCGGGGTGTGGAGGGGGGGTGGGGGTATGGTGTGTGAAGAAAAAAAAAATGAAATTCTAAATATATATTTTTTTCAAATGGGGGCGGCGAAAAGAAATTGTGGGTGGGGAGGGTGGGGGGTATGGTGTGAGGAAGAAAAAAAATGAAAATCTAAATATATATTTTTTTTCAAATGGGTCGGGGGGGGGGGGGGTATCGGAAGGCCTTGGTGTGAAAGAAGAAAAAAATGAAATTCTAAACGCATATATTTTTTTCAAAGGGGGCCGGGAGGGTGGGGGGGGGTATCGGGTATGGTGTGAAGAAAAAAAAAGCAAAGAAATTACTAAACATATATTTTTTTCTAAAGGGAGCGGCGGGGGGGGGGGGGTATCGGGTAAGTGGTATGAGGAAGAAGAGAAAAAAAATGAAATTCTAAATATATATTTTTTCTCAAATGGAAGGCGCGCGGGGTGGGGGGCGGGGGTATCGGGTATGATGTAACGAAGAGGAAGAAGAAAAAATAGAAATTCTCTAATATATATTATTTTTTCAAAGGGGGCGGGGGGAGTGGGGGTGGGCGGGTATACATTGTGAGGAAGAAAAAAAAAATGAAATTCCGTAAATATATATTTTTTCAAAGGGGGCGGGAGCGGGGGGGGGGGCATCGGGCATGGTGTGGAGCTGCTGAAGAAAGAAAAAAATGAAATTTTACAATATATATTTTTTTTTCTTAAATGGGGGCGGCAGGGGGTGGGGGGGTCATCGGGTATGGTGTGGAGGGGAAGAAAGAAAAAAAATGAAATTTCTAAACATATTTTTTTCAAAGGGGCCCGGGGGCGGGGGGTGGGGGGGGAGGAGCAGGGTATGGTGTGAGGAAGGAAGAAGAAAAAAAAAGAAAGAAAAAAAGAAAAGAAAAAAAGTTAAAAATAAATACTGCAAGCTGTAGTTATCATAAAAAAAAAATTAAAATAATAAAAAAGAAATAAAATCAAAATATTACGGCGCGAGCATTTAATCCACTCTCGGTCCAGGGGCTTTTGGGCTAACAAAAAATATAACTGCCAGGAAATATTTGGGCGCAATTTGTTGCTTTTGCTGCACGGGTGAGGGGGAGGGGAGGAGGGAGGGGGGTGGGGGGATGGGGGAGGAGGGGAAAGTGGGAGGGATGGGGGGATGGGGGGAAGGTGGTGGGGATGGGAGGAGAGGGGGATGGGGTGTGGGGAGGGGGAGGGAGCAGGGGAGGGAAGCGGGGAGGGATGGGGTGGGGGAGGGAGGGAGGGAAAAGGGGGAAGGGAGGGGAGGGAAGGGAAGGGGTGGAAAGGGGAGGGATGAGTGTGGGAGGGGGATGGGGAGGACGTGGAGGGTGAGGGGCAGTGTAAGGGTGGGAGGGGAGGATGGGATGGGGAGCGAAAGGGGAGGGTAAGCTGGGAGGACGTGGAGGGGGAAGGGTTGAGGGGTGGAGGAGGAGGGGCAGAAAGGGGGGATATAACGAAAGTGGACATTGAAAAGATGCACACACACACACACACACACACACACACACAAACACACACACACACACACACACACACACACACACACATACATATATATATATATATATATATATATATATGTATTATATATATATATATATATAATACATACATATATACATATAAATATACACACACACATATATATATATATATATATATATATATATATATATATATATATATATATATATATATATATATATATATATATATATATATATATAATCAACTCACGCATAAACACAGCTGTGGTTATCATAAAAAAAAATTAAAAACCAAAAAAAAAGATCATATATAATATTTTCCTTTCACTTTCATAATTCTTATAATCTTTGACTTTTATTTATTCGCTTCTCTATCAAATTATCTATTTTATGTCCTATTTATCTATTTGTTTATCTGTCTATATTCATCTTCGTTCATTTGCCGATTTCGACATGAGGGAAGGATGGAGGGGGGAAGAGAAGGAGATGGGAGAAGGAGAACGGGGGAGAGGAGAGGGAAGAAGGATGAGGGAGAATAGGATACGAATGAGAGAGAAAGAGAGAGAATAAAAAAGCGGAGAAGAAGAGAAAAAGAAGACAAAGATGATAAAGATCAAGACCAGGAAGAGAAAGCTACGAATAAAGGAATAGGAGGAAATAGGAGACAAACAGGTGGGGAGATGGAGAAAGGAGAGAAAGAGGAAAGGGAGAGAGAGGGGAGAGAGGAGAGGAGGAGAGAGAGGAGAGAAGAGGGAAAGGAGGAGAGGAGAGAGAGGGGAGGAGAGAGAGGAGAGACGAAGGGAGAGAGGAGAGGAGGAGAGAGAGGGGAGAGAGGAGAGAGAGGAAAGAATGGGAGAGAGGAGAGGAGGAGAGAAGAGGGAAAGGAAGAGAGGGGAAGAGAGAGAGGAGAGAAGAAGGGAGAGAGGAGAGAAGAGGGAAAGGAGAAGAAGGGAGAGAGGAAAGGAGGAGAGATAGGAGAAGAAGAGAGAGGAGAAAAGAAGGAAAGGAGGAAAGGAGGAGAGGAGGAGAGAAGAGGAGAGAAGAAGGAAAGGAGGGGGGGAGAGGGGGGGGGGGGGGGAGGGGAAAGTAGGATGTTGAAGAGTCATTAATTCTTGTTTCGTGATTACTGCTAATTGCTTGCTGACTATTGCGATTCATCACTTCCTTTGTGGAGGAGGAGGAGGAGGAGTGGGAAGAAGAAGAGGAAGAGAAGGAGGTGGAGAAAGAGAATGAAATGGAGAAAGGTGAGGAGGGAGGAGGAGGTGGAGGTGGAGAAAGATCGGGAGAAGGAGGAGGAGGAGGAGGAAGAAGTGAAGGAGGAGGAGGAGGAGGAGGAGGAGAAGGAGGAGAAGGAGGAAGAAGAAGAAGAAGAGGATGAAGATGAAGATGAAGATGAATATAAAATAAAAAGAAAATATCACTTCAAATGAACGAAAAATAAATAAATAAAAAATAGAAAAAAAACGCCAGATCAATAACAAAAAAACAAAACAACAAACAAACACACAAGAAACATCTATAAAAAAAATTGAAGAGAAAGCCCCGCCCACCCGCTCTCACGGCGAGGAAGGGGGGCACGGGCCTAATTATTTCTTAATATCACGCGCTGTTTGATAGTAATTCCGAATGAAACCTGGCCGCCAATCACCTTAATTCCTGCCATTAATCACCCGAACCATCGCCATTTCGGGCTTGAATTAATTACGATGGCGATCTGAGATAAGGAAAGCCCGGTCACGCGCCGAGGAGGAAAACAGAAGACGGTCGACTTGCGCCATTTTTTTTTGGCGGGAAAGCGGTGCGTCGTCGGATTTTTTATTTATTTATTTTATTTTCTTATCGTTTTTTGGAAGAATGAGGGAGGGGGTAGGAAGGGAAGGGAAGGGGGAGGGGGAGGGGGTGATTTATTGGTTTGTTTGGGGTTTTTATGATTTCATTTATTTGGTTTTGTTTATAGGTGGTTGGTTTTGTATTTTTTTTCTTTCGTTCTCTCTTCTCTCTCTCTCTCTCTCTCTCTCTCTCTCTCTCTCTCTCTCTCTCTCTCTCTCTCTCTCTCTCTCTCTCTCTCCCCTTTTTGTTTCCAAAGCAGATGTAGGGAAGGAGGACACACGTACAAAAGTTTTAATTACTTGGGATGAATAAAATATAAACCTTGTGAGGGTAGTAGAGAGCGAGCGAGAAAAGAGAGAGAGAGAGAGAGAGAGAGAGAGAGAGAGAGAGAGAGAGAGAGAGAGAGAGAGAGAGAGAGAGAGAGAGAGAGAGAGAGAGAGAGAGAGAGAGAAACACACAACTCACTCTCTCTCCCTTTCTCTCTTTCTCTTTCTCTTTCTCTTTCTTCTCTCTCTCCCCTCCCCCTCCCTTCCACCCTCCCCTCCTCCCTCCTTCCCCTCTCTCCCACCCTCCCACCCCCTCCCTCTCTCTCCCTCACTCACCCACCCTCCCTCCCCTCCCCCTCACCCAACCACCCAAACCCCAACAAAAGAGACCACGAGAGAGAGAGAAAAGCGAAAAGGGGGGAAAGAGACC
>NC_091588.1:24021592-24024092 GCF_042767895.1 Penaeus vannamei
TTGTGGGTGTTGTGGGTTGTTTTGGGTTGTGGATGGGTTGGGTGTTGTGGTTGTTTTGTGGATGGGTTTGGTTTGGTTTGTGTTGTGGCTGGGTTGTGGTTGTGGGTGTTTTGTTTGGGTTGTGTTGTGGATGGTTTGGGTTTGTTTTGTGGTTTGTTTTAGGTTTGTTTTTGGGTATGGTTTGTGTTTGTTTTGTTTTTTGTTTTTGTTTTGATTGTTTTGCTTGTTTGTTTTGCGTTTATTTTGTATCGTTTGTTTTGTTTTCGTTTTGTTTGTTTGTTTAGTCTAGACGAATACAAACAAAACAAAAAACAAACAAACAAAAAGAAGAACAAATAATTAAAAACAAACCATTAGAAAAAAGAAAAAATCGCCAAAGACCCTTTAACAAGCACCTCCCCCTCCCCCCCCCCCAAAAAAAAAAAAATCGATTTTCGCGGCACCTGAATTGGCCCCCAAAAAACCCTCATTTAAATATTTCCCCTCGTTGCCTCGATCCCCCCCCTCCTCCCCCTCCCCCCTATCCCTCTTTCCCCTTATCGTCTTTCTTTCTCCTTCTCCCTCCTTCCTCCCTACCCCCCACTTTCCCTTATCGTCTTTCTTTCCCCTCTTTCTCCCTCCTCCCCTCCTCCCCCTACCCCTCCCCCTCTTCCCTTCCTCCCCTCCCCCCCCTCCTCCCCTCTTTTCCTTATCGTCTTTCTTTCCCCCCCTCCCTCCTCCCTCCCCCCCTTCTTCTCCCCTCTCTTTAGTCCGTTTTTCCTTATTCCCTTTCGTTAATCTTTCGGTTGTTCGCTCTTCTCTGATTCTATTTTCTCTGTGTTTATTTCTTTTTCTTTATTTTTTTTTCGTCTTCGTTTTCATATCTCTTTCTTTTTCTTTCTCTATTTTTTCCTTATTTTTGTTTTACTTCTTTTCCTCTTCTCTTCTTCTCTCCTTCATTCTTTCCTTCTTCTTCCTCTTTTTCTTCTCTCTTCCCTTACCTCCTTCCTCATCCTTCTCTTCCTTGGCTCAACTTCTTCTCCTTCTTCTTCATTCTCTCCCTTCACACTATTATCTCTCTCTCTATCTCCCTTAACATTCTCCCTCCCCCACCCTCCCTCCTCTCCCCTCCTCCTCCCACCCTCCCTCTCCCCCTCCTCCCTCCCTCCCTCCCACCCTCCCCCCCAACCCCATCCCACCCTTCCTCCTCCCCCCAACCCCATCCCACCCAATCCCACCCCAACCCCATCCCTCCCTTCCTCCTCCCTCACCCTTCCTCCCTTCCTCCCTTCCTCTCTCTCCCCAACCCCACCCTCCCATCCTTCCCTCCCTCCCTCCCTCCCCTCCTCCTTCCCTCATCCCTCCCTCCCTCCCCAACCCCATCCCTTCCCACCCTCCCTTCCTCTCCCCCCACAAACCCCATCCTCCCCTCCCTCCCCCCACTCCCCCCCTATTCCCACCGGGAGCTAGGGGCGGTGGATTTGTGCAATTACCGGCAAATTGCAAACACAATCACTCCCTCCAACACCTAATTGTCGTGGATTAACCGGCGTGTTTTGTCAGCGGCAGTCAGATGTGGTTCTCCCCCCCCCTCCCCCCCTCTCTCTCTCTCTCTCTCTCTTTCTCTTTCTCTTTCTCTTTCTCTTTCTCTCCCCCTCTTTCTCTTTCTCTTTCTCTTTCTCTTTCTCTCTCTCTCTCTCTCTTTCTCCTTCCTTTTCTTTCCCTCTCTCTCTCTCCCTCTTTCCCCTTCCCTCTTTTCCTCTCTTTCCCCTCTCTCTTTCCCTTTCCCTCTCCCCCTCTTCCCTCTTTTCCTTTCTCTCTCCCACCTCTTTCCTCTCTCTCTTCCCTTCTTTCCTCTTTCCTCCTTCCCTTCTTTCCTCTCTTTCCCCTTTCCCTCTCCCCCTCTTTCCCCTCTCCCTTCCCCCTATTTTCCTCTCCTTTTTCCCTTCCTCCCTTGGGGAGAGGGTGGAGAGAGAAGAGAAGAGAGAAGAGAGAAGAGAGAAGTGAGAGAGAGAGAGAGAGAGAAAGAGAAAGAGAAAGAGAAAGAGAAAGAGAAAGAGAAAGAGAAAGAGAAAGAGAAAGAGAAAGAAAAAAAGAGAAGAGAGAGAGAGAGAGAGAGAGAGAGAGAGAGAGAGAGAGAGAGAGAGAGAGAGAGAGAGAGAGAGAGAGAGAGAGAGAGAGAGAGAGAGAGAGAGAGAGAGAGAGAGAGAGAGAGAGAGAGAGAGAGAGAGAGAAGAGAGAGAGAGAAAAGAGAGAGAGAGAGAAGAAAGAGAGAGAGAGAGAGAGAGAGAGAGAAAGAGAAAGAGAAAGAGAAAGAGAAAGAGAAAGAGAAAGAGAAAGAGAAAGAGAGAAACAGAGAGAGAAGAGAGAGAAGAGATAGAAGAGAGAGAAACAGAGAGAGAGAGAGAGAGAGAATTTTTAAAAAGTCTCATAATGTATTTACTCAATAGTCAATCAAAACCTTTATCCGATGTCCCGGCTCTCACGCCCAATCACGCCCACGGGAACCCGGTCCAGCGAG
>NC_091588.1:24029092-24041592 GCF_042767895.1 Penaeus vannamei
TCTTCCACCTCTTCCCATCTCCCTTCCTCCTCCTCCTCTTCCTCCTCCTCCTCTTTGACGGCCGCCGAAGAGGGCTGTCATTAACTACTTGTCTAGAGTAAATTAGGTTCTATTGCATTATTGACCAACAAATGTCTAATGGACGCCACTGACATTTTGAAGTTCGAGAGGCTGCGAGCTCCGGGCCAAGACACTGCTATCCCACAAAACACCTTGGGGAGCAAGGCAACAAGGCAAACTCGACCTTAATCTGGGGTTTCTCAAGGGTCAGATTAGCTTCTGCATTTCGGTTTTCCTCATTTTTTTTTCTCAATCTCTCTCTCTCCTTTCTCTCTCTCTCCCTTCTCCTTACCCTTCTTCTCTTCTCCCTCCTCCTCTTCCCCCTCCCTCCTACCCTCCCCCTCCCCCTCCCTCATACCCTCCCCCCCCCTCCCTCCTACCCTCACCCCCTCTCCCACCTATCCACACACCCCTCTCTCTTCTCCCCTCCCTCTCCCCCTCTCTCCCCTCTTCTCCCCCACCCCCACCCCCCCTACACGTTAATTCCTTCAACGAAGAAGTTGGGGACACTTTTTCTTCGAGGGAGGGGGGGCGGGGGGTGGGGAGTGGGGTGGGAGAGGGATGTGAGGAAGACGTAGGGGGTAGACGGGGGGAGGGGGAGGAGGAGGGAGGGGGAGGAGGAGGAGGAGGAGGGGCAGAGGGGGGGTTGTGAGAGGAAGACGTAGGGCATGGACGGGGGAGGAGGAGGAGGAGGAGGAGGGAGGGGGTGGAGGAGGGGGTGGAGGAAGAGGGGGGGGTGTAGCATTGTTTTGATATTTACATATATATTGTTTGTATCTCAGAAACGGAGACCATGATTCACAGCGAGGAGACAGCTGTTGCGGTCGGCTGTCGTTTCGTTGTCTGTCTGTGTCTATATCTGTCTGAGTGTCTGTCTATATATATATCTGAATGTTCGTCCATATGTCTGTCTGAATGTGTGTCTGTATCTGTCTATCTGCCGGTCTGAATGTGTGTTTATATCTGTCTATCTGTCTGTCTGTCTGTTTGTTAATTTGTCTGTCTGTTTGTCTGTTTGTTACTTCGTCTTTCTGTCCGTGTTTGTCTATCTCTGCTTGTCTGTTCAGTTTTTTCTGCTTGTCTCTCTACCAACCTTTCTGTCTATCTGTCTGTCATTTACCTGTCATTTTATCTATCCATCCATCCTTTTGTCTGTTCTATCTATCTATCCCCCTCCCTCCCTCCCACCCTCCCTATCTATCTATCCCCCTATCCATCTCCCTCCCTCCCTTCCTCCCTCCCTATCCTATCTCCCTCCCTATCTCCCTCCCTCCCTCCCTCCCTCCCACCCTCCCTATCTATCCACCCATCCATCTATCATCTCGCACACCGCCCTGTCTACCTCTCCGTCAATCTATCTGTCACTCTGCGGCGGAGATTTCACCTGTCGCAGATAAGGAACACTTCAGGCTGTCTCTTGCTATTAATTGTACACCGAGAGTTCCTTGCCAATGAGGAATAGTATGTACAATTAATGGGACGAAATTGGGTAAGAGAGAGAGAGAGAGAGAGGGAGAGGGAGAGGGAGAGAGAGAGAGGGAGAGGGAGAGGGAGAGAGAGAGAGAGAGAGAGAGAGGAGGGAAAGAGCTATATATTGTGATTGTGTTTTTTTTTTGTTATTGTTTTTTTGCGTGTGTGTCTTTCGCTTTATTTTATTTTTTTATTTTTATTTTTCTTATTTCTTTTGGTTTTATTTTTTTCTGGCTCTGTCTTCGGGTTTTCTTTATCTGTTTCTCTTATTCTCTCTCTCTCTCTCTCTCTCTCTCTCTCTCTCTCTCTCTCTCTCTCTCTCTCTCTCTCTCTCTCTCTCTCTCTCTCTCTCCCTCTCAATTCCTTCTCACTTCTCACTCCCACCCCAGCGCCAAAAAACAATAAACACACCAATAAAACACAACAACACAACAAAAAAAATACAAAACAAAAGAACATCGACGCGATCGAATCCCACAAATCGCTTAATTTACAGAATCGGATCCGAAGACAAGGACAAAAAAAAAAAAGTATAGACGTCTAGATCCGATTCAGCGTCAAAGGGGGATTCGCTGCCAATGATTTGTCAAGTGAGAGGAAATAGTGGATGTCACAGGCCGTGGAATGGGTGCAAGAGTGTGGGTATTTGCGTGTGTGTGTGTGTGGGGGGGGGGTATTTGCGGGTGTGTGTGTGGGGGGGTATTTGTGTGTGTGTGGGGGGATTTGCGTGTGGGGGGGGGCTTTGCGTGTGTGTGTGTGTGTGTGTGTGTGTGTGTGTGTGTGTGTGTATGTGTGTGTGTGTGTGTGTGTGTGTGTGTGTGTGTGTGTGTGTGTGTGTGTGTGTGTGTGTGTGTGTGTGTGTGTGTGTGTGTGTGTGCGTGCGAGTATGTATGCGTGTGAGAGATATATAGATAGATAGAAAGAGAGAGAAAGAGTGAGAAAGAGAAAGAAAGAGAAAGAGAAAGAGAAAGAAAGAGAAAGAAAGAAAGAAAGAAAGAAAGAAAGAAAGAAAGAAAGAGAGAGCGAAAGATAGAGAGAGAGAAAACGAAAAAAAAGAAAGAAAGAAAGAAAGAGAGAGAGAGAGAGAGAGAAAACGAAAAAAAGAAAGAAAGAAAGAAAGAAAGAGAACCCCCCCCCCCAAAAAAAAAACTTACCACGACCTTAACTTCACTAAACTTCATAACACAATATACCCGCAAAATAACTTTCCTTTCACCCACCACAAGTACGTAATGTAATGACATGACATAATGCTGTACAAACAAGAAGTTAGCTCGCTCTGTGACCTAACTTGACCTCGGCCGGTTTATGTTTATGAAATGATGGGGTTATTTTCTATTTATTTATTTATTTATTTATTTATTTTTGTTTATGAAATGATGGGGTTATTTTTTATCTATTTATTTATTTTAATATTTGTTTTTTTTTCTACAATAAAAACGGGGGGAATGGGGAGAAGTGATGATGAGTGGGAATGGTAAAAGAAGAAAACGAGATATGAAAAAAGACGGAAATGAGATAAAGAAGAGATTTAAGAAAAGTAAACAAAAAGAAAAAAAATACCGGAAAAAAGTTACCGAAAACAAGACAAGAAAATAAAACAAATAAAAAAAGGAACACAAAGACACAGAAAAATCACGAAAATAAACCCTAAATTACGTAAAAACGACCCCCCCAAAACGAAAAAAACGAACAAAAACGAGAAAAAACAAGAACAAGACAACGAAAACAAAAACAAAACAAAACGAACAAGAAAACGAACCAAAAACGAGAAAACGAAAATACGAAAAAACGAACTCAAACGAGAAAAAACAAGAACAAGACAACGAAAAAATAACAAAACAAACAAGAAAACGAAAAAAAAAACAAAAACAAGAACAAGAAAACGAAAAATACGAACAAGAAAACGAAAAAAAACACAAACAAGAAAACGAAAAAAATAGCAAAACAAACAGAAAACGAAAAAACACAAAACGAACCAAAAAAACGAACCAAAAAACGAAAATACGAGAAAACGACCACATTCCCCCGCATTCCCCGTGCTTAATCACCATTGCGAAACAAAACAAACACCTGAGCCAAATGTCGCCGGATTTTGTTGACAAACTTTCCTCCGCCAAAAGAGGGAGAGAGGAAGACGAAACCACATCAATAGAAGAGGGAGAAACGAAGAAAAACAGAAGATAAAGGAAGGAGGAACTGGGAGAGGGAGAAACGAAGAAAAACAAAGGATAAAAGAAGGTGGAACTGGGAGAGAGAGAGAGAGAAAAAAAACGAAATTGAAAGAGAGAAAAGAGAGAGAGAAAAAGAGAAGAAGAAATGATAAAGGAAGAATTGAAAAAAAAAAACGAAATTGAAAGAGAAAAGAGAAAAAAAGAAGAAAGGGTAAAGGAAGAATTGAAAAAAACGAAATTGAAAGAGAGAAAAGAGAAAAGAAGAAGAAGAAATGATAAAGGAAGAATTGAAAGGGAAATAAAAACGGAACTGAAAGAGAGAAAGAAAGAAAAACGAAGTAAATGTAAAGGAAAATGAAAAAGAAAAGAGAAAGAAAGAGAGAGAATAGAGGAAGAAAGGAAAAACAAAAAAAAGATAAAGGGAGAATTGAGAGAGAAAAAAACGAAAATGAAAAAGAGAAAAGAGAAAAGATAATAAAAAAAACACGAAGGAGAAATAAAGTAAGAAGAAGAAAGAGAAGAGAAAAGAAAAAAAGGATACACCAAAAAAAAAAAAAAAAAAAAAAAATACAAAGAAAAATGGAGAGAAGTAAAAAGAAGAAGAAATGTTGCTAATTACCTCACTTCTCTTCTTTTATTCCTCTTTCCCCTCTTCCCTTCTTCTCTTTCTCTCTCCCTCCCTTCCTTCCTTCCCGTTTACTCCTTTCATTCCTCCTTCCCCTATTTTCAAATATCCCCCTTTTGCTTTTGAAGGAAGGGGAGGAAAAAGGGAAGGGAAGAAAGGAAGGAAGAGAAGTAGAAGGGAATAATGGAGAAACGAAGGAATAAAAGAATAAACGAGAGAGAGGGAGGGAGGGAGAGAGAGAGAGAGAGACAGAGAGAGAGAGAGAGAGAGAGAGAGAGAGAGAGAGAGAGAGAGAGAGAGAGAGAGAGAGAGAGACGAAAGAGCAGAGAGAGAGAGAGAGAGAAACATAGCGAAAGAGAGAAAGAGAATGCGAGAGAGAAAGAGACAGACATCCAAACAAACAGACACAAAAACGAACCCCACAAAAGACCCCCATAAAACAGAACAGAAAGACAAGAAGAACGAAAGACGCGCCCCCCCCAAAAAAAAGCAAAAAAAAAAAAAAGACGAAAAAAAACGAAAAAAAAAACGAAGGAGTACATATTTACATCTTTCTACATAAATGAGCCGACGTGAAAGAGTGTAAACATGCCCAAAGCAAACACACTGGTTATACCACATCGAGCTCTAACAGACGAGGTAAACAATATCTCTTTAAATGTAGCGCCGAGTGAGAATGTAATACAAGGAGAGAGAGAGAGAGAGAGAGAGAGAGAGAGAGAGAGAGAGAGAGAGAGAGAGAGAGAGAGGGAGAGGGAGAGGGAGAGGAGAGGGAGAGGGAGAGGGAGAGGGAGAGGGAGAGGGAGAGAGAGGGAGAGAGAGAGAGAGAGAGAGAGAGAGAGAGAGAGAGAGAGAGAGAGGGAGAGGGAGAGGGAGAGGGAGAGAGAGAGAGAGAGAGAGAGAGAGAGAGAGAGAGAGAGAGAGAGAGAGAGAGAGAGAGAGAGAGAGAGAGAGGGAGGGAGGGAGGGAGGGAGAGAGGAAAGGGAGAGGGAGAGGAAGAGAGAGAGAGAGAGAGAGAGAGAGAGAGAGAGAGAGAGAGAGAGAGAGAGAGAGAGAGAGAGAGAGAGAGAGAGAGAGAGAGAGAGAGAAGGAATGTATACCCTATCTCTAACAGCAACGCGGTACGTAAATGTGATACGAAAGAGAGAGGGAGAAAGAGAGAGAATAAAAATAATCTATACCTTTATCAGCAACACGATACGGGAATGTAATACAAACAGAAAGACAAAATAGCAAGAGAGAAAAGAGAGAAGAGAAAGAGAGAGAGAAAGAGAACGAGAGACCAGAGCAGACAAAAAAACAAGAGAGAGAGAAAAGAGAAAGGAGAGAGAGAGAACGAGAGACCAGAGCATACAAAAAAGCAAGAAAGAGAGTAAAGACAGAAAAGCGAGAAGAGAAAGAAAGAGAAAGAGCGAGAGAAATAGAGAAAAAACAAAACAAAAGAGAGAAGAAAAAGACAGAAAAGAGAAAGAAAGAGCGAGAGAGCGAGAGAGAGAGAGAGAGAGAGAGAGAGAGAGAGAGAGAGAGAGAGAGAGAGAGAGAGAGAGAGAGAGAGAGAGAGAAAGAGCGAGAGAAAAGAGAAAGAGCGAGAGAAAGAGAAAGAAAGAGCGAGAGAAAGAGAAAGAAAGATCGAGAGAGAGAACGAGAAAGAAAGAGAAAGAAAGAGCGAGAAAGAACGAGAGCGAGAGAGAAAGAGAAAGAAAGAGCGAGAGAGAGAGAGCAGAACAGATCAATATCGCAGGGGTAACCCCTTCACCTGACCACCTGTTCTATGGCGCTTGATTCTTAACATTATCTCCGCTTACATCTGCACCCGCGCCCGCCACTAACCTCTCCTCCTATTGGTCGGATGAACGAGGTGGCTTATGGGATCAGACAACGCGGAACCGGATTGGATGGCCCGAAATCAATAAGAAAACCAGCCGACCAATCAGCGCCGCCGTTAGAAATCGATAGGTCGAAGCGGCGACTTCTCATTGGCTGAGACTCGCGTGACGTCACACCGAGCGCGCGGTTTCCCAATGACGAGAAGACTAAAGTTTACTGCGTTTCGGAGGGGGGGGGAGGGGGAGGGAGGAGGGGGAGAGAAGGGAAGGGAGGAGAGGCTAAGAGAGGGAGAGGAAGGGAGAGGCGAAGTGAGAGAGACAGGAAGAGAGAGAGAGAGAGAGAGAGAGAGAAAGGTGGACGCGAGCGTACTACTGAACCAACCCCATCCTCCTCTTTCTCTCTTTCTTTCTTTCTCCTATCTTCGCTCTCTTATACCCTCCGTCCTCCTCTTCTCTGTCTCTCTCTCTCTCTTCCTTTCGTTCTCCTCCCATCTTCGCTCTCCTATCTCCCTCCTTCCTCCTCTTCTCTCTCTCTCTCTCTCTTTCTTTCTTTATTCTCCCTTTCTCCTCCCATCTTCGCTCTCCTTTCTCTCTCTCTCTCTTTATTTATTTATTTTCCCTTTCTCCTCCCTTCTTCGCTCTCCTATTCCTCCTTCCTCCTCTCCCCCCCTCTCTCTCTCATTTTCTTTTCTTTCTTTCCCATCTATCCCCCTCCTTCCTCCTATCTCTCTCTCTCTTCCTTTCTTTCTCCTCCCATCTTCGCTATCCGATCCCCTCCGATCCCCTTCTATCCCCTCCTTCATTCCTCCTTCCTCCTTCTTCCTCTAATCTAAAAAAAAAAGAAAAAGAAGAATGTTGCCTTTTTGTTTCTCCTCCCATCTTCGCTATCCGATCCCCTCCGATCCCCTCCTTCCTCCTTCTATCCCCTCCTATCCCCTCCTATCCCCTCCTTCCTCCTCCTTCCTCCTCCTTCCTCCTTCTTCCTCTAATCTAGAAAAAAGAATAAAAAGAAGAATATCGCCTTTTTGTTGCAAGAGAGACGCTGCAGCCTCCTCCGCCGCCGACCCGAGGGGGGGAGGGGGGGGGGGAGGGATCCGTGGAGGGCAAAAGGCACCGGCGGATCTTTGCAACTTCCGACGAGCCAAGAAGATTCTGGTCGTTTTCGAGGTGGGGGGTTGGGGGGGTTGGGGTATGTGGGGGGTGGGGGTGGGGAGAGGGGGTGGGGAGAGGGGTGGGGTTGGGGTTGGGGGTGGGGTGGGGAGAGGGGGTGGAGAGCAATAGACAATAGAAGATTCTAGTCGTTTCGGTGGGGGTGGGGAGTTGGGGGAAGGAGGAGGAAGGGAGTAGGGAGTGGGGGGTAGGGGGAGAGCAATAGACGATAGAAGATTCTAGTCGTTTCGAGGGGTGGGTGGGGTGGGGGGGTAGATGGGGGGAAGGAGGGGAGGGGAGTGGGGGGAGGAGAGCAACCTCCGACGACCGAAGATTCTAGTCGTTTCGAGGGGGGGTAAGGGGAGGGGGAGAGGGGGGAGGGGCACCGGCGACTTTGCAACCTCGACGACGGGGTGGAAGGGGGGTGGGGGTGGGAGGGCAACCTCGAAGACAGAAGATTCTTGTCGTTTCGAGGAGGGGTGGGGGTGGGGGGTGGGAGGAGGGGGGTGGGGGGAGAGGATTCCAGACGAACGCGCTCGTCTTTGTACTTTGCAATATCAACAAGAAAAGAAAGGAAAGAGAGAAAAAGAGAAAGAGAAAAAAAAAGAAAAAGAGAAAGAGAGGAAAGAGAGAGAATGAACAACAATTTTTTCTTTCTGGAATTGAGCAAAAAAAAAACGACAGTTTGGTTTCAATCTTTCGCTTTTGTAAATTCCAATTCCACTCGCTCTTACGCGACCCGGAAATACGAACAAAAACAGCGCGCGATTACCTGACACGGACGTAACGAAAACGAAAGAAAAATAATAAATGGATGTAATCGTACCAGAGGAATGGGGAAGGAAGAAGAAGAAGAAGAAGAAGAAGAAGAAGAAGAAGAAGAAGAAGAAGAAGAAGAAGAAGAAGAAGAAGAAGAAGAAGAAGAAGAAGAAGAAGGAGAGAGAGAGAGAGAGAGAGAGAGAGAGAGAGAGAGAGAAAGGGGAGAGAGAGAGAGAGAGGGAGAGATAGAGGGAGGGAGAGAGAGAGAGAGAGAGAGAGAGAGAGAGAGAGAGAGAGAGAGAGAGAGAGAGAGAGAGAGAGAGAGAGAGAGAGAGAGAGAGAGAGAGAGAGAGAGAAAGTAAGAGTAAGAGAGGGAGAGAGAGAGAAACAAAGAAAAATATAAAGAAAGAGAAAAAGGAAAAAAATAGAAAAAGAAAGAGAAAGAAATAAAGAGAAGAGAAGAGTCTCCGACACAGTGAAAGAAGTAAAGCACAACAACTTTAAAGGCTTGTAAAAAAAAAAAAAAAAAGTGGAAAATAAAGTTGAATAAAGAAGCCAAGACGCAGAGACGAGGTAAGAGGGGGGGGGAGGGAGGGAGGGAGGGGGGGGGGTATGTACCCTCCTTTCCCTTCCCTTCCTTTTCGTGTTAGAAAGAGAAGAGGAGAAAGAAGGAGACAAAATAAATCCCGATAATAATAACAATAATACATGAAGTAGTACTAGTAATAGTAGTAGTAACAATAGTAATGATAATAATGATAGTAATAATAATAACAATAATAATTATAATAATAATGATAATAATATTAATAACAATAATGATAATGATAATACTAATACTAATAATAATAATAATAATAATAATAATAATAATGATAATAATAATAATAATAATAATAATAATAATAATAATAATAACAAAACAACAACAATAATAATAGCAATAATAGCAGTAGTAAATATATAAAAACAGTAATACAGAATTTCGAATAAAACAAGAAGAGGGAAAGACGGAGATCATTAAGAATGAGAAGGCAGTAATAAGGAAGAGAAGGAGAAGGAAAAATGAATAAAAATTCTCATTCCACGAGGAGGCGGACGAGAGAGAGAGAGAGAGAGAGAGAGAGAGAGAGAGAGAGAAAGAGAAAGAGAAAGAGAAAGAGAAAGAGAAAGAGAAAGAGAAAGAGAAAGAGAAGGAGAAGGAGAAAGAGAAAGAGAAACGAGAACGAGAAAGAGAACGAGAACGAGAACGAGAACGAGAACGAGAACGAGAACGAGAACGAGAACGAGAAAGAGAAAGAGAAAGAGAAAGAGAACGAGAACGAGAAAGAGAAAGAGAAAGAGAAAGAGAAAAAGAGAAAGAGAAAGAGAAAGAGAAAGAGAAAGAGAAAGAGAGAAAAGAAAGAGAAAGAGAGAAAGAAAAAGAGAGAGAGCAAGAAAAAAGAAAGAAAAAGACAGAGAAAACAAACACAAAGAGCATGACAAAAAAACAACAACAAACAAACCAAAAAACAAGAAAAATACAGAGAAACAAAGAGAAAGACAAAGAAAGAGAGAGAGAGAGAGAGAGAGAGAGAGAGAGAGAGAGAGAGAGAGAGAGAGAGAGAGAGAGAGAGAGAGAGAGAGAGAGAGAGAGAGAGAGAGAGAAAGAGAAAGAGAAAGAGAAAGAGAAAGAGAAAAACAAACACAAAAAGCATGACAAAAAAAAACAAAAACCAAGAGAAAGACAGAGAGACAAAGACAAAGACAGACAAAAAAAAAAAAAAAAAGAGAGAAAGAGAGAGAGAGATGATTCAATAAAGACGAACAACCTCTACCTAAAAAGACCTTAAGAAGACCGACAGTAAGAGGAAAGAATATTGGGCAGAAGCAACTCACGTCTTTAGATTATTAATAAAGATTAGAATTCTTGAAAGAGAAAATATATTACTTGTTTGTTTTTGTATCTCCATTTTGACCTTTACGCGCCGGGGGGAGGGGGAGGGGGGAAGGGGAAGAAGGAGGAGGAAGGGGGAGGAGGGATTAGGAAGGAGGAAGGAGGAAGGAGGAGGAAGTAGGAAGGGGAAGGTAGCAAGGGGAAGAGGAAGGGAGAGAAGGAGAAGGAAGTAGGAAGAAAGGGGGAGGGAGAAGGAAGAAAGAGGAAGATGAGAAGCGGAGAGGAAGGAGAAAGGAGGAGGAAGTAGGAAGCAGGAAGTAGGAAGGAGAGGGAAGAAAGAGAAAGAGGAGGAGGAGGAAGGTCAAGGAGGGAGATGCCACGTAGTATAAATAGAAAGCTAATTTTCATACACATATATGCAGACGAGTGAGAGAGAGAGATGCCTTCCAGGGTACGGTGACATTTGCGAATGGGAAGAAGAAAAAAAGGAGAAAAAAATAGAGAATACGTGACGTGGTGGAAAGGAGAGGATTTAGTAAAGAGGGGGAAGAGGGAGATGAAAGGAGGAGGAGGAGGAGGAATAGGAGGAGGAGGAGGAGGAGGAGGTGGAGGAGGAATGGAGGAGGAGGCGGAGGAGGAGGAGGAAGAATTGGAGGCTTATGAAGAGAAGGAGGAGGAGGAGGATAAATAGGAAGAAAAGGCAGAAAAGGAGGAAAAACAAGAAGAAGAAGAAGAGGTTTAGAGAAAAATGGGAAGGGAGAAGGAAAACGAGAAAGAAAAAAAAAATAAGACAAGAACGAAAACAAAGGAAAAGAAAAGAAGAAGAAGAAGAAGAAGAAAGAAGAAAAAGAAAAACAAGCGAACTAGGGAAAAAAACAAACCAAGAACGAAAAAAAAAGAAAACAAAAGTATGAAGAAGGAAAAGAAGAAGGAGAAGAAGAAGAAAAAAGAAGGAAGAAGTAGAAGTAGAAAAAGTAGAAGAAGAAGAAGACGAAGAAGAAGAAAGAAGAAAGAAATAGAAGAATTAGAAACGAAGCAAAGAAAAAAAACAAAGACCAGGAGGGAAAATTTCAAGCCCGGGACACACACCTGGCGAAAGACCATCGTCCCCCCCCCCTCCCCCCTCCCCTCCCCCCCTCCCCCCTCCCGCCGCCGCCATTAAACCTCACTCGGAGAGACCACCGGTTACAAAGACCGAATTTACGAGGCGAATAAAAGGGAAGAAAAAAGAGGAAGAGGAGTAAGGAGTGAGGAGGAGGGAGGGAGGGAGGAGGAGGAGGAAGAGGAGGGAGGGAGGTAGGAGGAGGGAGGGAGGAGGGGGAGGAAAAGGAGGGGGAGGAGGGAGGGAGGAGAGGAGGAAGGAGGGAGGGAGGTAGGAGGAGGGAGGGAGGAGGGAGGGAGGGAGGGAGGAGGGGGAGGAGGCGCTGAGTGAGTGAGGATGAGTAACCCGGGGGGGGGGGGGGGTAGGTACTCACGATTCCAATTAACATGTTTTTGGGCGAGTCTCTGTCTCTGTCTCTCTCTCTCTCTCTCTTTCTCTTTCTCTTTCTCTCTCTCTCTCTTTCTCTCTCTCTTTATTCTGCGTGTACACAAGCACATACCTACCTACAAAACACACACACACACACACACACACACACATCACACACATACATCACACACACACGCTCACGAACACACACACACGCACACACACACACACACACACACACACACACACATACACACATACACACACACACACACACAATCACACACATCACACACACACACACCCTCCCCCTCCCATCCCCTCCCCTCCCCCTTCCCCTACCTCCCCTCCCCCTCCCCCTCCCCCCCCCTCACACACGCCACAGTTAAAGAAGGAGTTACATATAAGAATCGACCTGACATGAGATTTATTCATGTCGTGACACGCGATGACATGTTGGCGTGCAAGATGCTTTATGCGGCTCAACAGTGCACGTTCAACAGGTCACGTGACTGAGGGGGAGAGAGGGAGAGAGGGAAGGAGGGTGGGATGGGGGGAGGGAGAGAGGGAGGGTGGGATGGGGAGAGAGGGATGGGGGGATGGGAGGGAAGGAGAGAGGGAGGGAAGGAGGAAAGGAGGGTGGGAGGGATGGAGAGAGGGAGGGAAGGGAGAGAGGGAGGGAGGGAGGGTGGGATGGGGAGAGAGAGGGAGAGGGAGGGAGAGAGGGTGGGATGGGGGGAGAGAGGGAAGGAGAGGGACAGAGGAAAGGAGGGAGGGAAGGACAGAGGGAGGGAGGGAGGGAAGGAGAGAGGGAGGGAGGGACAAAGGAAAGGAGGGAAGGAGGAATAATTTTTCGCTTTTTTTTCTCTCTCTTTCTCTTTTTCTTCTTAATATTGCTGTTGTTTATGTCATTATCATCATCATTATCATAATAATAGTAAAATCAATAATAATAATAATAATAATAATAATAATAATAATAATAATAATAATAATAATAATAATAATAATAATAATAACCATAATAACGATACTAACAGAAGAAACAATCATCTTTATTCTTATCATTATCTCACCTATCATCCTTTTT
>NC_091588.1:24051592-24054092 GCF_042767895.1 Penaeus vannamei
AGGGGAGAGGGAGAGGGGAGGAGGGTTAGGAAGGAGGAGAAGGGTGTTTGGTGTTCGGGGTGAATGTGTGTGTAGGGTGGGGTGGGGTGGTGGGGGGAAGGGTGAATGTGTGTGTGAGTGTGTGAGTGAATGAATGAGTAAGTGAGTGCGTGCGTGCGTGAGTAAGTGATTCTCTGAGTGACTGAGTGCGTGAATGAGCGAGTGAGTGAATGCATGAATAAGTAAATAAGTGAGTAAATACCTCCATCCATCCTTGCGTGAGTGAATGAGTGAGTAAGCAAACCCATGAATGCGTGCGTGCGCCTGTGTGTGTGGGGTATGCGCTGCTCCCCCCTCCCCTCCCCTCCCCCCCCAACACCCCCCCAACTACACCGAGTCTACCTGACAAAGGAACGGAGCGTGGTATGGGCTTGGTATGCCAGCGGTGTGTCTCTGGTATGTGTGCAAAAGGGGGTACCAGAAGACCTTGATGAATATGCGATGATGGGAGGGGGAAGAAGGAGGGGGAGGGTAGGAGGGAGGGGGAGAGAGGGATGGGAGGGAGGGAGGGGAAAGGAGGGGGAGAGATGAAGGGAAGGGAGGAGGAGGAAGGGAGGGAGGAAGGGAGGGGAAAGGAGGGAAGGAGAGGAAGGAGGACGAAGGAAAAGAGAAGATAGGAAGATGGGAAGGAGATAGGTAGATAGATAGATAGATAGATAGATAGATAGATAGAGAGAGAGAGAGAGAGAGAACGAGAGAGAACGAGAGAGAGAGAGAGAGAGAGAGAGAGAGAGAGAGAGAGAGAGAGAGAGAGAGAGAGAGAGAGAGAGAGAGAGAGACATCGAGACAGAGAAAAAGAAAGACAGAAAGAAAGAAAGATCGAGACAGACATCGAGAAATCGAGAAAGAAAAAAAAAAGAAAGAGAGAAAGAGAGAAAGAAAGCGAGAGAAAGAAGAGCCACCCACCGTAACAAAAACACATCAGGCCACACTAAACCCGGGTTATGGACCGTCACTGCCACCCCAATCAAGCGATCTCCTCTCCGTGCACAGGTTGACCCACGTAAACATAACGTAAAATGTGCAATTAATACGTTGGTTCTCCCCTCTCTCTCTCTCTCTCTCTCTCTTTCATTCTCTCCCTCTCTCTCTTTCATTCTCTCTCTCTCTCTCTCTCTCTCTCTTTCATTCTCTCTTTCTTTCTCTCCCTGTCTCTCTCTTTCTCTCTGTCTTTCATTCTCTCTCTCTCTCTCTCTCTCTCTCTCTCTCTCTCTCTCTCTCTCTCTCTATTTTATTTATTTTCTCTTTCTCTTCCCCTCTTATCAAGGTATCTTTTCTCTTTTTATTTTTTTTCTCTCTCTTTCCCCTCTCTTCTCTCTTTCTTTTCTCTTTCTCTTTCCCTCCCCTTCTCTTCTTTTTGCGTTCCCTTCTTTCTTCTCGTCTTTATTACATTTTCACCCTCTTCGTCTCTTTCCCCCCCCTCTCTCTCTCCTGTCTTTCTTATCTCTCTTCTTCCCCTTCTCCCCCTCTTTCTCCTCCCCTTCCTTCTGTTCTCTCTCTCCGCCCCTTTCTCTTCCCTCTCCCTCCCCACCCCTCCCCCTTCCCCTGTGTGCCTTCATGTTGGGGTCAATTCGCAAGCGATTAGACTAATTGCAAATAATTGTTCCCCCTTGTCTCCCCTCCCTCCCCTCCCTCTTTATCCCTTCCCCCTTTCTCCCCCTCTTCGTCCTCCTTTTATGTCGCTTCTCGTGATTTCTCATTTCGCACCTTCCTTATTTTAACTTCTTTTTTTTATCCTTTTTAAACGTCATCAAATTTCTTGCCATATTATCTACACTTTCCTTCTACCTGTTCTTTATCCTCCCTCTTCTTTCCTTTTCCTTCTCCTTTCTTCCACTTTTCCCTACCTCCCTCTACCTTCCTCTTTCTTTCCTCCTTCCTCCCTCCATCTTTTCACTTCCCCCCTTCCTCCTCTCCTCCTCCCCCTCCCTCCATCTTTTCACTTCCCTCCCTCCTCCTCTATCTCCCTCCCTCCCTCCATCTTCTCACTCCCCATTCCTACCTCCCTGCCTTCCTCTCCTTCCTCCATCTTCCCCTCAACTCCTCCCTCCATCTTCCCCTCTCATCCTACCTCTTCTCCCCTCCCCTCCCTCCCTCCCTCCATCTTCTCCCTCCCTCCCTTCCTCCATCTTCCCCTCCTCTTCTCCCCTCCCCTCTCCTCCTCCCTTCATCTTCCCCTCCTCTCCTCCCCTCCATCTTCCCCCTCCCCTCCCTTCCTCCATCTTCCCCTCAACTCCTCCCTCCATTTTCCCCTCCTATCCTCCCCTCCCCTCCCCCTCCCTTCCTCCATCTTCTTGCACCCCGGACGCAGAGGTTCAAATATTGACATCATACGGAATTCATAGCCAGGGTTCAGACGGCGCTAGGACCTCTTTGACCTCAGTTAGAAGCCTTGCTCTCTCTCTATTTTACCTTTTTTTCTTCCTTTTTCTTATTTTCGTTTTAATCTTTTCATGCTTTG
>NC_091588.1:24061592-24064092 GCF_042767895.1 Penaeus vannamei
ATGGAGGGATGGAGGGAGAGAAGGAGGGACGGAGGAGGGACTAGATGGGGGGAGGAGGGATAGATGGAGGGAGGGGGAGGTAGAGGATGGAGAGGAGGGGGGAAATGGAGGGAAGGGGGAAGGGGGGAGGGAGGATGGAATCGTCCTCATTTTTTTCATCTATATCTTATTCTCATCCTCATTTCAATTTTTTATTTTTTTCCCGTCATTTTTTATTCGTATTTTTTGTGTCATTCCTTCCCCCTGTGGCGATCTCGTCTCCAGCGTGGGCGGGTGGGCGGCCGACCACTAACACGGGGTAGGGGTGCATCTTCTCAGCCCGCCCCTACGCCCACAACCCCACCACCTCGGCACGATCACGCCCACAACCCCACCACCTCGGCACGATCACGCCCACAACCCCACCACCTCGGCACGATCACGCCCACAACCCCACCACCTAGGCACGATCACGCCCACACCTCACCACCTAGGCACGATCACGCCCACAACCCCACCACCTCGGCACGATCACGCCCGTACCCACACCCGCCCTCACGCCCACAATCCCACCACCTCGGCACGATCACGCCCGTACCCACATCCGCCCTCACGCCGATACCCACACCCGCCCTCACGCCCAAAAACCCTAGTACTTAGGCAAGGTCACGCCCGTACCCACACACGCTCTCACGCCCGTACCCATACCCGCCCTCACGCCCAAAAACCCTAGTACTTAGGCACGGTCACGCCCATGCTCGCCTCACGCCCACAACCCACAACCTAGAAATGTCCTCACGCCCACAACCCACAACCTAGAAACGTCTTCACGCCCTCACGCCCAAAAATCTACTTCTTAGGCACGGTCACGCCCACGCTCGCCTCACGCCCACAACCCACAACCTAGAAATGATCACGCCCATATCCTCACGCCCACCTCACGCCCAAAAATCTACTACTTAGGCACGAATCACGCCCACAGCCGCCCGCCCACACGCCTAGATGAACAAACAGACAACTTGGGATTGGATTATTATATATTATACCGAAATATATCAGAAATATGTTATATTTCTGATATATTCTTTATGCCCTTCATTCATTAATTTTTTTTTTTTAACAAATGTTCTTTTGGTATAAAAGAGGAAGTTATAAACTAATAAAAAGAATAGGAATGAAAAGGTAAAATAAATAATAATAGTAGTAAAAAAAAAAATTCTTTACAGCCACCAACCATCCTCCTCCCCCCCATCCCCCCCCACCCCACCCCAGAGTAACAACCGAGCCCCAATTAAGCACATGGCTTCCCCCACACCCACCCCGCGACCCCTCCTTCCCCCTCCCCCATTACCCTTCCCCCCCCTTCCCGCCTTACCCTTTCTAATCGCACCCCCTCCCCCTCCCCCTCCCCCCTACCCCTCCCCCCACCATTAAACCCATTATCCCAGCCATAGTAAGTGAACTCAGGAGCTTCTTAACCCCCCCCCATTTCCCCCATTTCCCCCTTCCCCCCTTCCTCCCCCACCCCCCCATTTGCTTCCTTTGGGGGTCAACTCCTGCTCGAATTTTTTTTTATTTTTTAAAGGATTTATTGTAGCATAAATTTTCGTTCCTTCTGCGTATATATATATATATATATATATATATATATATATATATATATATATATATATATATATATATACATATATATATATATATATATATATATATATATATATAATTTCTTTTACATATCAAATTTCTTTTATATATTAAATTTCTTTTATATATTAAATTTCTTTTATATTTTTTTTCTTTTTCTCTTTTTTGGTGTAAGAAATAGCTAGACTTTTTTTATGCGTAATAATAATATAAATTCGTCCACTGTTTTCGTTAAATAAAAACAAAGACAAAATATAACAACAATAAAGAGAGAAAGCGAATAAGGACAAGAGGGAGGGAGGGAGGGAGGGAGAGAGAGAGAGAGAGAGAGAGAGAGAGAGAGAGAGAGAGTGAGAGAGAGAGAGAGAGAGAGAGAGAGAGAGAGAGAGAGAGAGAGAGAAATAAGAAGAGAGTAAGTATGAAAGAAAGAAAGAAACCGAACCACAAAAAAATAATAACAATAAAAAATATAAACAAAACGAGAAAAAAATCGCAAAAACCAAAAAACCAAAAACCAAAACCAAACCAAACCAAAACAAAACAAAAACAACAAAACAAACCCAGCCCCAAGTGCCCCAATGGACGAAAACCAGCCACCAGCCTCCCCCCTTCCCCCAACCTCCCCCACCTCCCCCCACTCCCCCCCACCCCAGGACAGGAGGTCCCCCCCCCTGTTACCCTGGTATGGATCTTCTTAAAGAAATAATATAACCAAAATTAATGGCTACCCACTCATCCCCCCCCCCCACCCTCCTCCCCTCCCTTCATCCTTTCCTTTCCCTCCACTTCTTCCTTCGTTCTCTCTCTTTCTTTCTTTCTTTTCTTTTTCTCTCTCATTTTCTTCCTTCCTGCGTCTTTTCTCTCTTTCTTTCTTTTC
>NC_091588.1:24076592-24079092 GCF_042767895.1 Penaeus vannamei
CCCTCTTTCTCTCTCTCTCTCTCTTCCTTCCCCCCTTACCCCTACCCTCCTCCTTCCCTTCCTTCCTCTCTCCCTCCCTATTCCCCTCTCCCTCCCTCCATCCCTCCCTTCCTCCCCATCTCTCTCACCTCCCCCCTCCCTCCATCCCTCCCCTTACCCCCTCCCCTATTCCCCTCTCCCTCCATCCCTCCCTCCCTTCCCCCTCTTTCTCCCCTCCATCCCCTCTTCCTCCCCTCCATCCCTCCCTCCCTCCCTCCCTTCCCCCTCTCTCTCCCCCTCTTCCCCCTTCCCCCTCTTCCTGATCCTCAGCCCTTACTCTCAGGCAATTCAATCTTTAAAGACCAGGAGATTGAATGACCTTTCGGCCCAGTACTCTGTTCCGGCAAGTTCGGTACATACGAAAACCTGCCTTTGACCTTTGCAGAGGGCCTGGATTCCCTCCACCCCCCCCTCCCCTACTCCCCCCCTCTCCCCCTTCCTCCGTCTCCCTATCTTCCTCGCTCCCTTTCTTCCTCCTTGTCTCTTTTTCTTTCTCTCTCTTCTTGGGTTTTCTTTCTGTTTCTCATTTTTTTCTCTTACTTCTGCTCTGTCTCTCGTTTTTCTTTTCTTTCTCTCTCTCTTTTTCTATCGTCCTCCTTTTCTTTCTTTTTCTCTCTCTTCCTCCTTCTCTTTCTCTTCCTTCTTCTATTTCCCTCTCTCCTACCTTCTTTTTTTTCTCTTTCTCCATCCCTTCTCCCCTTCATTTTTTACTCCTTCTTCCCTCTCCCTCACTCTCTATCTCCCTCACCCCTTATCCTCTCCCCACCCCACCCTTTCTCCACCCAAAGCTAAGGTTACACACTCCATCATTCCCCCTCCCTCCCTCCCTCTCTCTCCCTTCCCCCGTCCCCCCCCCCACCCCTTCCCCCTCACCCCCCACAACCCACCTATTGTTATGAATCACGCACCAACTCATGGGCGGCTTTGGATAGGCCTTCCGACATCCTTTGTGGGCGGAGGGTGGGGGGTGAAGGGGTGAGGGGGTGAGGGGGGCGGGGAGGGGGTGGGATGGAAGGGGGAGGGGAAGGGGTGGGTGGTTCGTATCGAAGGTCGAAGTCAAATGTGTGTGTGGGGGAGGAAGGGAGGGGGGGGGGGGGGGGGGGGGGAGGGAAGATGGAGAGGGTAAGGATAGGGGTAGGAAGGGAGGGGAGAGGTGAGGGAAGGGTAGTGGAGGAGAGAAGGTTGATAAGTTGATGGAGAGTGGGGGGGGGGGAGTAAAGGGATGAGGGGGAGGTGAGAGGGGAATAATAATAATAACAACAATAGCAAAACAAACAAAACAACAATAATACGAACAATAATAATAGTAACATTAATAATAACAATTGTAATAACTTTAACAACAACAACGACACCGATAATAATAATAATGATAATAATAATAATAATAATAATAAGAGGAAGAAGAAGAAGAACAACAACAAAACAACAATAACAACAACAACAACAAGAATAAGAATGATAATGATGATGATGATAATAATAATAATAATAATAATAATAATAACAATAATAATCATAATAATAAGAGGAGGAATAACAACAACAAAAACAACAACAAACAACAACAAACAACAAACAACAACAAACAAACACCACAAGCAAGCCCTCGCCCAGCCCAACGAACACGGCTTCCCACCGAGTCGAAAAGACGGTCGGGAGGCGCACGGGGGGACCAGATGCAACGTCGACACAAACGGGGGTAAACACGCGAAGAAGGGGGGAGGAGGAAGAGGAGGAGGTGGAAGGTGGGGGATGGATGGAGGGGGGATGGAAGGGGGTGGGGGGGTGGAAGGGTGGATAGGGAGGAAGGTGGAGGTGGAAGGAAGGGTGGATAGGGGGGATGGAGGTGGAGGAAGGAGGGGGGATGGAAGGAGGTGGGGGATGGAGGGGGAGGTGGGGGGAGGAGGGAGGAAGGAAGGAGGTGGGGGGATGGAGGTGGAAGGGGAGGGGGAGGTGGGGGGGAAGTAGGAGGTGGAAGGTGGAGAAGGGGGAGGGAGGGAGGAAGGGGTGGGGAAGGAAGGGTGGGAGGGAGGAAGGGAGGAGGAAGGGGGTGGAGGGAGGAGGGAGGTGGGGGGTGGAGGGGGAGGGAGGGGTGGAAGGAGGAGGAGGAGGAAGAGGAAGATGAATACGAAGAAGAGAAAGAATAATAAGAAGAGAGAGTTATAGTAAGGAAGGAAAGACTAAAAAAAAAAAATCACACCCACGAAAAAAACAAAAACAAAACAACAACAAAAACTAAAAAAAAAAAACGATAAAAAAATAAAGAAAAGGAATAAAAAGCAATAAAGGATAAGAGGCAAGACCAAAGATAAAGAGGCAGCTCAACAAGAGGAATGAAGAGGCATGTCTGCTGAGCCAGAGAATTTTCAGTATCGATCACACACACACACACGCACACGCACACGCACTCACACATACACGCACACACACACACACACGCACACGCACTCACACACAC
>NC_091588.1:24084092-24089092 GCF_042767895.1 Penaeus vannamei
TTCCCTTTTATTATTATTATCCCTCTTTCTATATCGCTATGCTTTCGTTAACGTTTTTTTTTTACTTTTTTTTTTTTGGTACTTCTTTTTCGTTCCCCTTTTTGGTCCGGGTTCGTACGTGGGTCTCTGTGCCGTGCTTGTTTGGGCGTCCTTGCGTGGGCGTGTTGTGGAACGGTCCAGTGCCAGGGAGGGTCAACATAATTAGGCACCTGAGTCCGCGGTCTGCTTTTCCAAAACAGGGTTGGCTTTGTTCTAGTCGGATTTAGAAGAGAAAAAATGGGGGGGGGATGGAGGGGAAAAAAAGAGAGAGAAAATGGAAAACAAGATTTTTTTTTTTTTTTGGGGGGGGGATGGAGAGGGGAAAAAAGAGAGAGAGAGAGAAAGAAAATGGAAAACAAGATTTTTTTTTTTTTTTTGGGGGGGGGGGATGGAGGGGAAAAAGAGAGAGAGAAAAAAAAAGAAAATGGAAAACAAGATTTTTTTTATTTTTTATTTTTTGGCGAGCGTGGATCAATTGCGGAATCCACGTAGGTGACTTTTTGACATAAAAAAAAACAGGTACAACTAGGGGTCTTGTCGATACGATATATATATATATATATATATATATATATATATATATATATATATATATATATATATATATATATATATATATATACCAAGGGGAGGTCTCGCCCCAATACCCAAGCAGGTGACCTAATAAACAAAGCAGACAAGAGCAGGGGCGCCAGACTTAAGCACGTGACCTAATTAAAAATGCAGAAAAGGGGCACCAGACTTGGACAGGTGACATAATAATAATAATAATAATAATAATAATAATAATAATAATAATAATAAAACATAAGAGAGCAGGGGCGCCAGACTTGGGCAGGTGACGTAAAAAAAATAATAATAAAATAAAAATAATAAACAGACGAGAGTTGGGGCGCCAGACTTAGGCATGTGACATCATAATAATAATAATAAAAAGAAGAAAAAAAACACACACACACAGACGAGAGCATCGGCGCCAGACTTGGGCAGGTGACCCAATTAGAAACAAAAAACGAAGGTCGTGGGCGCCAGACTTGGGCAGGTGACCCAATTAGACAAAAACGGAACGTGGGCGCCAGTCTTAGGCAGGTGACATAATGATAATAATAATAATATTAAAAAGAAGGAAAACACACACACACACAGACGAGAGCATCGGCGCCAGACTTGGGCAGGTGACCCAATTAGAAAAAAAAACAAGAGCGTGGGCGCCAGACTTAGACAGGTGACCCAGTTAGAAAAAGACGAAGAGCAGGGCGCCAGACTTGGGCAGGTGACCCAATTAGAAACAAAAAACGAAGAGCGTGGGCCCCAGCCTCGGGCAGGTGACCCAATTAGAAAAAGACGAAGAGCGTGGGCGCCAGACTTACCTGAGGTGAAGAGGACGATCGCCTTGAGGCACGAGTACTCGGCCGAGTCGACGTGCAGCGCCTTGAGCTTCTCGACCTGCTCCTGGAAGATGCGGATGTGGTCCATGAAGGCGACCACCCTGTCGGCCGCCATCGGGGACGCGTGCAGCCCCGCGGCGGCGAGCAGGGGCGCCACGTGCAGGGGCATGGAGCACTGCGAGGCGTTGAGCACGAACAGCTCGGACCACACGAGCCTCAGCAGCGCCACCTGGTCGGTCACCTGCAGTTCCGGGAAGAAGGGGATGTTCTTGGCCCAGCCCACCGCCGAGAACAGCAGCCGCGACGCCAGCTCGCAGATGTTGTCGACGCCCATGATGTTGTTGGCGTTCATGCACTGGCCGTAGGGGGAGGTGGGGAAGGGCTCAGCGCGGAGGAGGAGGGAGATGTAGGAGGAGAGGTACGTGTGGCCGTTGAGGGAGTCGCCGTTGGCCATGAACTGTCCTGGCATCCCCATACCCTGGGACGGGGGGATGCGGCCGCGTTGCACCGCTGCAAGGGAGGGAGGGAGGGAAGGGTTAGGCGGCGAACTCACAGCTTACATGACATGGCTAGCATCTGATAAAAATTAGTATCACATATTTTAAATTATATCCTTTTTAAGCTATGAAAATAAGAAAAAAATAATGGTAATAGTAATAATAATAATTATAATAATATTAGTGATACTAGTAATATAAATAATAACAATAATAATGATAATAACAATAATAATAGATCATGATGATAATGGTAATACTACTACTACTACTACTACTACTACTACTACTACTACTACTACTACTACTACTACTACTAATAATAATAATAATAATAATAACATTAATAACAATAATAATAACAATAATGAAACAATATAAATAATAACAATAACAATGAAAATAACAATAATGTTAATAATATAAATAAAAACAATAACAATGATAATAACAATAATAATAAATAATGAAAACAATGGTAACAATAATAACGATAACAACATCAACAACAACAACAACAAAAACAAATAAATAAACACACCAATGAACAAATCATGAACAATCTTCCCATGAACAAAAAAACCCAGAGAGATAACACAAAATTCGCTTCATCTTGAAAGCAAAAACGTCTTTTAAAATACTGAAGGAAAATAGATCTCCATTTGTGCTTGAGTCGAGTGTTTACCGAGATCTGTGACGGAGAGGGAAAGTGATCATTTTAGTTGTTATCATTTTATCTGTTTCTGATAAGCCAAGGACGCGGAGTTCTTTCCTTCTCTCTTTCTATTTTTCTTTTTTTTGTTTGTGCGTGTGTATGTGTGTATGTGTCTGCCTGTATGTCTTTGTTTCTCTCTCTGTTTGTATGTATGTGTGTGTGTATGTATGTATGTTTTTGTCTCTCCGTCTGTCTGTATGTATGTATGTCTCTGTCTGTCTGTCTGTCTGTCTGTCTGTCTGTCTGTCTGTCTCTCTCTCTCTCTTATACCACCTTAAACACCAGCATCCAACAACAAAACCAACATTCAACACCACCACTAACATTCATCACCACCAACACCACCACCAACATTCATCACCAACACCAACATTCACCATCATCCCCACCACCACCACCAACACTTCCGAAGAGGCTTGTTAGAAGAAGAAAAAAAAAGAGGGGGGAAGGGGTGGGGGGAGGGGTCGTAGGCGGACCGTGACTCATCACTCTCCTCCCACAGTCTCTCACAGATGGAGGTATAAGAGGGAGATTCTCGGGTGAGATACGCCAGTGGGTCAGCGGGCGTGGGGGAGGGAGGGAGAGGGAAAGGGGAGGGAAGGTGGGAGGGAGGGGAAAGGGAAGGGAGAGGGAAGGTGGAGGGAGGGGAGGGAAGGTGGAGGGGAGGGAGAGGGAGGGTGGGAGGGGAGGAAGGTGGGGGGAAGGGATGGGGAAAGGGAGAGGGAAGGTGGAGGGAAGGGAGAGGGAGGTAAGGTGGGGAAAGGAAGGTGGGGAAGGGAAGGTGGAAGAGGGAGGGAAGGTGGGGAGTGGGAGGATGGGAGGGAAGGGAGAGGGAAGGTGGGGAGAGGGAAGGGAGGGAGAGGGAAGGAGGTGAAAAGGAAGGAGTGAGGGAAGAAGAAAAGAGAAAGGTGGGAAGGGGAGAGAGAGAGAGAGAAGGAAGGAGAGAGAATATGAGGAAAGATAGGAGGTGAAGGGAAAAGAGTGAAAGGGAGAGGGAAGGTGGGGAGAGGGAAGGGAGGGAGAGGGAAGGGGGAGGTGAAAAAGGAAGGAGTGAGGGAAGAAGAAAAGAGAAAGGTGGGAAGGGGAGAGAGAGAGAGAGAAGGAAGGAGAGAAATATGAGGAAAAGATAGGAGGTGAAGGGAAAAGAGTGAAAAAAGAGGAAAATAGATGATGAAGAGAGAGGGAGGGGAAGGAAACACAGGTAGAGAGTAGATGGAGTTGGGGAGGGGGAGGGGAGGGGGGGTAGGGGAGGTGTAGCCAATCACCAGATCCACAAACCTTCAAAAAATAATTGCCAACCACACATACCTAACGAGAATATATGAATAAAGAAAGAAAAAAAAAAACTATATATATATAACCCGTTCTTTTCGCGCCCCCCCTCCTTCCCCCCACCCCCATTTCTATGTCCATATATCTAACTCATCCTTCAACTACCCTCTCTTCTATAAGCATTTACATATACCCCTTCCCCTATTTCTAACCCATCTCCTCACCTCCCCCCTACCCTTCTGTACCTCCTTCCCTTTCCCTCCCCCAACCCCTCTTTCTCCCTTCCCTCCCCCACCCCTCTTTCTCGCCTTCCTCCTTCCCCTCCCCCAACCAACCCTCTCCTTCTCTTTCCCTCCCACCCCACGCCTTTTCCTCTCTCCTCCCCCACTCCCCTTCTTCTCCCCCATCCTCTTTCTCCCTCCCCCTCTCCTCCTCCCCCTCCCTCCCCCCCCAACCAACCCCCAACAACCCAAAAGCCATGAAATATTCATTGTGACTCTCCTGTTCGCTCGTTCGCCGTCGCCTCGAATCTCCTTCGTTCATTGATTTTTTTTTTCTTCGTAATACATCAGAAAGGGATGGGAGAAGAAGGGGGGGAGGGAGAGAGGGATGGGAGGGAGGGATGGGAGAGGGATGGGAGGGAGGGAGGGAAGGAAGAAGGGGGTAGGGGGTGGAGGGAGAGAGAGGGGGAAGGAGGAGGGGGGAGGGAGGGAGGGAGGGTGGGGGGAGAAGAAGGGGGAGGGAGGGAGGGAGAGGAGGGAGGGAGAGGAGGGGGAAGGAAGAAAGGAGAGGGGGTGGAGGTGGAAAAGGGAGGAAAGGGGGGGAGGAGGGAGAGAGAGGGAGAAGGAAGGAAGGAGGGAGGGAGGGAGGGAAGGAAGGAGAGGGGGTGGAGGGTGGAAAAGAGGGAGAGGGGGTGGTGGGGGAGAGGGAGGAGGAGGAAGGAGAATGGGGAGAAGGGAGGGACCGAGGGAAGGAAGGAAAGGAGGAAAGGTAGTTAGAAAGGGGAGGAAAGAAAAGTAGGAAGGAAGGAGGAAGAGAGAGAAATTAAAGGAAGAAAAGGTCAGAAAGAGGAAGAGAAAAGGGACAGCA
>NC_091588.1:24099092-24134092 GCF_042767895.1 Penaeus vannamei
TGACTCAAATTCTATGACTCAAATTCTATGACTCAAATTATATGACTCAAAAAATTCGGTGACTCAAATTCAGGGGGGGGGAAAGGGGACTGGGGGTGTGGGGGGAGGAGGGGGTAGGGGGTAGGGGGAAGTCGGTTTCGTCACAGAAGTGTGAATAAATGAATGCGTGGGAGATTCGGCGATTGGATGACCGCCGCTGATGGATGTGAGTGAATGGTGAGTACAGGTAGGGATGTAATGTATGTGTGTGTGTGTGTGTGTGTGTGTGATTCTCTCTCTCTTTCTCTCATTCTCTTTCTCTCTCTTTCCCCGGTCTCTCTCTTTCTCTTTCCCCGGTCTCTCTCTCTTTCTCTTTCTTTCTTTCTCTCTCTTTCTCTTTCCATCCCATTTCTTCTCTCTCTTTTTCTCTCCATCTCCCTCTCTCTCTTTCTTTCTCTTTCTCTCTCTTTCTCTGTATATATATATATATATATATATATATATATATATATATATATATATATATATATATATATATATACACACACACACACACACACACACACACACACACACACACACACACACACACACACACACACACACACACACACACATATATATATACATATATCTGTCCACACATACACACATATACATATATATTACTATTCTTGCAACCACCATGCAACATTCATAAACACTCCGAAGGAACGCTGTGTAAAAGATACACCGTTAAAAAGAAAAAGATATACTGAATACTAAATCAATCGTTATCTGTCGTCTTCACTCATCTTTATCATTCATTGTTCTTTCATTAATCTGTTCTACGCGTTGGGTAACAATGACGAGTTGCCGATTCGTGTATTTTTTCGGCAGGATTTATTTATTTTTTTTATTTTTTTATTTTTTTTTTTGAGGATAAGGGAATTGTTTGGTTTGTGTTTTTTTCTTTTTTTTCTTTCTTGTTTCTTTGTTTTTTTTGTCTGTCTTTGTTTATTATGTTTGTTCGTGTGTTTGTTTTAATGCCAGTCTCTGTCTCTTATTCTCTCTCCCTTCCCTTCCTCCCCTCCCTCCTCCCTTCTTCCCTTCCCCCACCCCCTCCTCCCTCCCTTCCCTTCCACCCCTCCTTCCCCTCTCCTTCCCTCTTCCATCCTCCCTCCCTTCTCCCTTCCACCCTTCCAGCCCTCCCCTCCCCTCACCCCCTCCCCCTTCTCCCCTCTCCCTCCCTCCCTCCCTTCCCTCCCCTCCTCCCCTCCTTCTCCCTCCTCCCTTTCCACCCTTCCCTCCCTCCCTTCCACCCCCTCACCCTCCCTCCTCCTTCCACCCCCCTTCCTCCCCTCCCTCACCTCCCTCCTCCCTCTCTTGCCTTCACAATCTCCGTCGCTTCCTTGCAGACTTCGTGAACTTTCACCGCCTGGGGAGCAGCATGTCCCCGCATAAATTAAAAAACTGAGTAACGTCTAATTAGGGATACACTAAATATTGTCTCAAAAAAAGAATAAAAAAAAAAATGGTGTTTATTATATATACATGCAGGGGGGAGGGTGGGGGAGGGAGGGTGGGAGGGAGGGAGAGGGGGAGGGAGAGGGAGGAAAGGGAGGGAGGGTGGGAGGGAGGGAGGAGTGGGAGGGAAGGTGGGTGGGAGGGAGGGAGGGATGAAGAGGGGGAGGGAGAGAGGGAGAGGGGGAGGGAAGAAGGGAAGGAGGAATAGAGAGAGAAAAAAAATGAAAAGAACAAGGAGAAAAAAGAAAAGAAAAGGAAAAAAAAGTAAATAAAAATAAAAAACAAACACAATAACGACTATAAATATGCAACTAAAAATAAAATCATAATAAATAAATAAATACAATAACAATATTCATAAAAAAATCAATAAAAATCAAACAAGACCAGAAAGAAGAGAAGAAGAAGAAGAAGAAGAAGAAGAAAAAATAGATAAGACAAAAAAAAAAAAAAATAGATAAGACAAAAATATAAAATGAAACAAAAATAACCAAACGACAAGATAACAACAAAAATAACACTTTCACCTGAAATCTCTATCACTATCTTAAATACGTCCTTCGGGAGAGATAAGAAAGATGTAAACAATAATAACTTTCTCTCTCTCTCTCTCTCTCTCTCTCTCTCTCTCTCTCTCTCTCTCTCTCTCTCTCTCTCTCTCTCTCTCTCTCTCTCTCTCTTTTCAATCTTTTGCTTGGTCATTTTTAACACGAAACGGGGGGGAGGGGTAGGTGGGATAGGGGGAAGGTGAGAAGGGGGGAGGGGGGAGAGAAGGGATAATGATGACGATTATGATAATAAAGATGATAATGATGGTAGTGATAATGATAATGATGATAGTAGTAGTAGCAATAGTAGTAGTAATAGTAGTACTAGTAGTAATAATCATAATCATAATAATAATAATAATAATAATAATAATAATAATAATAATAATAATAATAATAATAATAATAAATATAACCTTAAAGAACATCAACTCATCTTCCCCCTCCCCCTCCCCCCCTCCCCCTCCCCTTCCTTTCCCCCTCCCCCCTTCTACGCAACTCAACATGCCGATCCTGGATGCTGTGTTTGTAAGTATATGTTTATAAGTGTGTGTTAAGTGCGTGTTTATAAGTGTGTTTGTAAGTGTATGTTTGTAAGTGTGTGTTAAGTGCGTGTTTATAAGTGTGTTTGTAAGTATATGTTTATAAGTGTGTTTATTGAGTGTGTTTATTGAGTGCGTGTTTATAAGTGTATTTATTGAGTGCGTGTTTATAAGTGTGTTTATTGAGTGCATGTTTATAAGTGTGTTTATTGAGTGCCTGTCTATATGTGTGTTTACAAGTGCGTGTTTATAAGTGTGTTCATAAATACAAGTTTATAACCGTGTGTTTATTAATATGAATTCATAAACCCGTATTCATAAGTACATATTTATAAGTGGGCAATCACAAGTAACCGCAACCACTCCATTACCTTTCTAAGTAAAAAAAAAAAAAAAAAAAAAAAAAAGATCTTTCTCCCTCATTCTAAGTAAGTAAAAAAAAAGATCTTTCTCCCTCATTCTAAGTAAGTTCAAAAAAGATCTTTCTCTCGCGCCATTAAAGTTTCTCGAGGCAAAAGCTTTCGAGTGAAGCCCAAGAACCCGCCGTGAACTTTGATATTTTGCGAAAACGAGCGAACCCGCCCGATAAGAGGGACGGTATTTTAAAACGTGCGAATTCCTGGGCCCGTTGCGTGGTTTATTAATTGGCGAATTTTTCTGTTTGTTTGTGTGTTTGTTTGTTTGTTTGGGCCCGTTTCGTGTTTTATTAATTGGCGAATTTTCTTTGTTTGTTTGTATGTTTGTTTGTGTTTGTTTGTTTGTGTGGGTGTGTTTGGGTCCGTTTGGGTCCGTTTCGTGTTTTATTAATTGGCGAAGTTTGTGTTTGTTTGGGTGGGTTTGTGTGGGTTTGTGTGTGTGTGTGGGTGGGTTTGGGTGTGTGGGTTTGTTTGTTTGGGTGGGTTTGTGTGGGAGTGTTTGTGTGGGTTTGTTTGTTTGGGTGGGTTTGTGTGTGTGTGTTTGTGTGGGTGTGTTTGTGTGGGTGGGTTTGTGTGGGTGGGTTTGTGTGTGTGTGTGTGTGTGTGTGTGTGTGTGTGTGTGTGTGTGTGTGTGTGTGTGTGTGTGTGTGTGTGTGTGTGTGTGTGTGTGTGTAGATGACGAAAATATAACACGTTAATACAAATATAAATCTTTTATTCACAAATGTAAACCCTCTTCACAAAGGAATTATTATCGAGGTAAAGAATATCATAAAATCAACAAAAACAACAATAACAAATACAAAAAACGCAAAAAAAGACAAGAACAAAGGTAAACAAAGAGACAAAAAAAAAAATTATCATAAAAATAATCGTTTTCTTTTACGCACGTTTTCCGTTTTCTTCCGGACGATTTTGCGTTTAAATAAAATGTGTAAATATTTTTTTTTTTCTCAAAATATTGTGTAAATATTTTTTTTTCTAATTAAAAGAGTAAAGAATAATAAATGTAAGAGTTATAATAATGATGACAATGATGATAACAACAATTATAATGTAATAACTATGATAATTGTAAGAGTTATAATATTGATGGCAATGATGATGATAACAACAATTATAATGTAATAACTATAATAATTGTAAGAGTTATGATAATGGCAGTAATGATGACAATAATAATAATGATAATAATATAATAATTGTAAGTTACGATAATGGCAATGATGATAACAACAATAACGATGATGATAATTATACTAACAACAAGATTCGATAATTTTATGGAATTCGCCCCAAAGAAAAAGACGGAAAATAGATATATATATTTCATCCCTTTTCCGTTCAACCGAATTTTTCCCCCTTAACCGAATTTTTCGATTGCTGACCGTTGAAGAGAAACATTTACGTAAATCGCTCAGTGGTTCCCATACGAAGAAAATATTTCAAAAGTCGGATTTTCGGTTGATTGGGGAAGGAGGGGGGGAAGGAGGGAGGGGGGAAGGGGGAGGGTTGGGGCTGGGGGAAGGGAGGGAGGGGTGGAGGGTTGGGGCTGAGGGGAAGGGGGTGTCGGATTGGGGAGGGAGGGGGAGGGAGGGAGGGTATGGGGGTAGGGTGGAGGGGTATGTCTAAGCAGGGGGAGGAGGGGGTGAGGTAGAGGGGGAAGGGTATGCAAGAGGGAGGTACGGTATAGGTAGGGGGAGGAGGAGAGAGGGGAGAGGAGGTAGGTAGGTAGGTAGGTAGGTAGGTAGGTAGGTAGGTAGGTAGGTAGGTAGGTAGGTAGGTAGGTAGGTAGGTAGGTAGAGAAAAGGGAGAGAGAGGAGAGGTTATATAGAAGTAGGGGAAGAAGAAGAGGAGAAGGAGGGTATGTGGGGGAGAAGGAGGATATGTGGGGGAGGGGGGTATGTGGGGGAGGGGGGGGTATGTGGGGGAGGGTGGGGGGGTATGTGGGGGAGGGTATGTAGGGGGGGTATGTGGGCGTACATTAAACTTCCCCCCCCTCTCCCCCCCTCCCCCCCCTTCTCCTCTCTCTTCTAAGGACGAAAAGCTGATCGTGGGAAAAAAATATATATAACCCGTAACAATTGAAGGTTTAACAGCCATTTCCGAGGGTCAGCAATTGTCGGCTCTTTAGTGTGTTGTTGGCTTGTTGTCCTGCTCTCTTTCGCAATTTTATTCGTTTTCCCACCCACTCCCTCCCCCCTTTCTTCTTCTTCTCTTTCTCTCCCTCTCTCTCTCTCTTTCGTAATCTTAATCTTTTTCTTTTTCTTACGATTTAGATTTCGATCCCGATTTCGATCTCTCTTTCTCTTTCTCTCTCTCTTTCCCTTCTTTTCTCTCTCTCTCCCTTTACTACCTCCCCCTTCTCTCTCTTTCTCTCTCTCCCTCTCTCTCTCTCTCTCTCTCTCTCTCTCTCTCTCTCTCTCTCTCTCTCTCTCTCTCTCTCTCTCTCTCTCTCTCTCCCTCTCTCTCTCCCTCTCTCTCTCTCTCCCTCTCTCCTCCTCCCTCCCTCCCTCTCTCTCTCCCTCTCTCTCTCCCTCTCTCTCTCTCTCTCTCTCTCTCTCTCTCTCTCTCTCTAGCTCCCTCCCTCTCTCTCTCTCTCTCTCTCTCTCCTTCCGTCTTTCTCACGAACAAAAAGAAGCTCTCACGTAAAATCTGAATGCGGTTTCTGGAAAATACGAGAACGGACTTCCCTTTCGGTGACCGGCAATGGGGGGGGGGGAGGCAGGGTAGGAGGAGGAGGAGGAAGGGAAGGAGGAGGAGGAAGGGGGAGGAGGAGGAGGAGGAAGAGGAAGAGGAAGGAGGAGGGTGAGGAAGAGGAAGGGAAGGAGGAGGAGGCGGAAGGAAGGGAAGGAGGAGGAGGAAGGGAGGTAAGGAGGAGGAAGAGGAAGGGAAGGAGGAGGAAGAGGAAGGGAAGGAGGAGGAAGAGGAAGGGAAGGAGGAGGAAGAGGAAGGGAAGGAGGAGGGAGGAGGAGGAGGAGGAGGAAGGGAAGGGAGGAGGAGGAGGGTGAGGAAGAGGAAGGGGAAGGAGGAGGAAGGGAAGGAGGAGGAAGAGGAAGGGAAGGAGGAGGAAGAGGAAGGGAAGGAGGAGGAAGAGGAAAGGAAGGAGGAGGAAGGGAAGGAAGAGGAGGAGGAGGAGGAGGCGGGAGGAAGGGAAGGAGGAGGAGGAAGAGGAAGGAGGAAGGGAAGGAAGAGGAGGAAGAATAAGAATAAGAGGAGTAATAAGAAGTATTTCCATTCATTCCCCTCTTTCGTTAGAGACGGAGAAGAAAAAAGAAAAAGAAAAAGAAAAAACAGCATGAAATCCACAGAAATAAAGAGAAAAAATTACCATATTCTGCATCAACGTATCTATCAAACTATTCTTTCAATCTAAATACTTTTCCCTTACCCCCACCCATCCCCACCTGATACCCGACCCCCTCCTCAACCCACAAGCCCACCTACCCCACCTCCCGTACCCCCCCCCCCTGTATTCAATCTACCTGCCTCCTACCCTTCTCACCCCCCCCCCATTCCCCCTCTCTCCTTCCCTCTCTCCCATTCTCTTTCCTTACCTCCCTCCCTACCTACCTCCTTCCCTCTCCCTCTCTCCCTCCTACCCACCCTCCCTCCCTCCCTCCCTCTCCTGCCCTCCCTCCATCCCCCCTCTCCCTCTTCTTCCCTTCTTTCCCCACACATGTTACCTTTTCCTTTTCCCTTTCTTACCCAACCATAACAGAAGGAGCGTGGGAGGTGTGGGAGGAGGAGAAGAAAGGGCAAGAAATGGGCGCGAATGAGAGAGAAAGGGGGGAGGAAGAGAGAAAGAATGAGGGGGTGGGAATGGGAGGGAGGGAGGGAAGAAGGGAGGGAGGGAGGGAGGGAGGGAGAGAGAGAGAGAGAGAGAGAGAGAGAGAGAGAGAGAGAGAGAGAGAGAGAGAGAGAGAGAGAGAGAGAGAGAGAGAGAGAGAGAGAAAGAGCGCGAAAGAAAGATGAACCGATACACAGAAACCCAGCGAGAAAGACCGAAAATAAGAAAGAAAGAGAGAAGAGAAAGAAAGAGAAAGGAAGAATCATTCGCTTTATCTCTTCCTCTTTCGTTCGGACGTTCGGTGACCGGCTGCCGGATTAGGTTAGCGCCGGCGTCCGATTCCCCGCGCGATTGTGAACCGTAAAGCACTCGCTGGCCGCTGATTGGGGGATTGGGAGAGGGTGATTGGGGATTGGGTGAATGGGTGATTGGGGGATTGGGAGAGGGTGATTGGGGATTGGGTGATTGGGTGATTGCGAGAGGGTGAATGGGTGATTGGGTGATTGCAAGAGGGTGAATGAGTGATTGGGTGATTAAGTGATTACGAGAGCGTGATTGGGGATTGGGTGATTAGGTGTTTACGAGAGGATGGTTGGGGGATTGGGAGAGGGGGAGGGGGAGTAAGGGAGAGAGAGAGAGAGAGAGAGGTGGGTGAGGGGAGGAAGGACGGAGAGAGGAGGGAGGGAGAGAGAGAGAAAGAAAGAGAGACAGAGAGAAAGGAAAAAGAGAGAGAAACAAAGAAAGAGAGCGCGCGCATTAGCAATAGAACAAGAATGAATGAGAACAGGAATAAAGAGAGAAGAGGAAAGAGGAAAAGAGAATAAGGAATAACACGCAACCCCGAAACAAAGGAAAAATGAAAAAAAGCCCCAAAAAACGGACAACAAAGACGAAAAAATAAAATAAAAAAACAAACAAACACGAGAAAGAGAATAATCATACAAAGCAAAAATATGAATAAATAAATAAACAAAATCTTTTAAGTAAACTAGAATCCAGTTTTTTTCATTAAAATTAACAATCTCTTTTATATCTTTTAATGACGATAAAAGCAACGATTTCATAAAAAAACACAAAATTGTTCAGCCGTGACGAACCTCGATGAACAATTGAACATATCTTCAACTACATCTTAAGTATTGAAGAATGTTTCAGCCACGGTGAACATTTGGCAAGTTAATATTACTTTTTTTTTCTCTTTTTTTTTTTTTTTTTTTTTTCCACTCGACTTATGGAGACTTCTGTCAATGGCCGAAGTGGCGGTCACGTGTTCATAAACGTTCACCGCTCTCTGTATTTCTTTTTCTATCTCTTGTCTGTGTCTGTTTCCAAATCTATTTCAATCTCTGTATCTGTATCTCTTCTCTCTCTCCCGCTCTCTCTCTCTCTCTCTCTCTCTCTCTCTATATATATATATATATATATATATATATGTGTGTGTGTGTGTGTGTGTGTGTGTGTGTGTGTGTGTGTGTGTGTGTGTGTGTATTTCTCTCTCTCCATCTCTGTATCTCTCTCTCTCTCTCTCTCTCTCTCTCTCTCTCTCTCTCTCTCTCTCTCTCTCTCTCACACACACACACACACACCTCCACAACCTCCTATGCAAAACGCCAGAGGGACTTGCCCGCCCCGACCGCCTCCCCGCCTGAAGGTGCCGAAGGAGACGCCTGCAGGAAGGAGAAAGAAAGAAAAAGGAAGAAAAAGATAAAGAAAAGAAAACAGAAAAATCGACATCAAATCCGGCACAAACAGCAGCCTGTTTAGGGGTCGGAAAAAAAAAAATAAATAAATAAAACGAGAAAGACGTCAGATTGGTAAAGCAAAAATGAATAAATAGATAAATAAATAAATAAACACAGAATGGTAAAGCAAAAATGAATAAATAGATAAATAAATAAATAAAAAACAGAATGGCAAAGAAAAAAATAAACACATAAATAAATAAATAAATAAACAGAAAGACGTCAAAATGGCGATAAAAAATCAGCTTTCCGTCGACTATGAAACACTACATTGGAGTAGCTTCTTGGCATCACTTCCGTGGGACTTCCTCTTAACACGGGCGTAACACCAGTACAAAACTTCCCGTAAATCTTTCGCAACGATTTCGTAACTTTTTCCGAAAGTCTTCTGTGAATCTCCATTAAATCTTCGGGAAAAAATTTCTACAACAGTGATACGCGTTTTTCGAATTTAGAAAAAAAAATCGGTAGAACTTCTATAACACTGGCGTATGAACCGTATAACTTCACTAAAAGCTTCCATGTGAACCGTAAATCTTTCGCATGACCTGTGAAACTTCCGTAACACCACAACACTTCCACATGACACGTAAAACTTCGTTAAAACTTCCACAACACTTTCACAAAACTTCCACATGACCTGTAAAACTTCCTGAACACCATAACACCTACAGTATAACCCGCAAAACATCCACATTGACCCTTAGAACTCCACTCAGCACCACAAAACGCCCACATGACCTTTAGATTTCCACCAAAACACCACAAAACACCCACATTGACCCTTAAAACTCCACTTAACACCACAAAAGACCCACATTGACCCCCAAACCCCCACCCAACAGCCCAAAACACCCACATGACCCCCAGAACCCCACTCAACACCCCAAACCACCCACAATAACCCCCAAAACCCCACTCAACACCCTCAACACCCCAAAACACCCACAATGACCCCCAAACCCCCACTCAAACACCCATCAACACCCCAAAACACCCACAATGACCCCAAAACCCCCACTCAAACACCCCTAAACCACCCCCAAAAAACTCACACTCAACCACCGCGACCCTTCCTGAACACCCCCGCTAACCTTCCGCAAAAAATACACAAAAAATTACACATAAAAAAAGGAGAGACGGTCCACATGACAACGCTAACTCTACACCACTTGCCTTGCTCGGCCTGCAGCTTGTCGAGAGGGTAGTTTGAGGTGACGAGAAGGAGAGGCTGCCCATGCCCATTATTTTTTTCTGAAAAGAGTTATTTATACCTTTAGTAACACCCTCGGCTAACGTTTCCAAGCAGCAGCATTTTTTTTTTAGTTGTTGTTTATTGATTATCGTTTGTAGTTATTATTGTTTTAGTTTTTTTTTTATTTATTCTTATTATTTTTGTATTTTGAGGGGGTATTATTTTATTCTATTTTTTGTTTGTTTAATTTCTTTTTTTTTAGTATATACTTATATTATTTGTAATTTGAGGGAAACGTTTTGAGGTTTTTGACTTTATATACGTACTTATTTTACTAATTACAGGTGATTTATTTTTATTTTTTAATTTATTTTGGAGGGAGGGGAGTTGCTGCATATGCTACTAATTTTTTTTTTTTCAATTTTGGTTTTGTTTCAACAGAAATAAAATTTTTCACCAAATAATGACAATGGAAACGTCTATTTTTGTATTTACTTATTTCATTTTCATTAAGAGGGGGCAGGGGTATTTAATCAATTAAATAATAATTATGATTGTTTTTTATACGATTTAAATCCCCTTCTTAATATTTAATCTTATTTTTTTTTTATATTTTTGGAAAAAAAGGCAATTCACTACATATTGATCTACAAAATATTATAATTATGTGGACCACCAATGATTTTTTCTTTATTAATTATCAAATAAATAAAATATTGATCATTTCTTCTCGACTACAAAAAATTATTCTTAAAAAAGGGGGACACATTTTCCTCATCCACATTTTATATAGAATAAAGGAGGGTATTTTAGAATGTTCTCTTTTGCTGAAAAAAGGGATTTCTTGTATATTTTTATTTTTTTCCCTCTTATTGAAAAAAGGGTTATTTTACAATCACAAATTTCTATTTTTCTCTTATTGAAAAAAAGTGTATTTTACAATCACGAATTTCTATTCTTCTCTTATTGAAAAAAGGGATATTTTACCATCACATTTCCCCTCTTATTGAAAAAAAGGATTATCTTACAATCACATTATTCCCCTCTCTTATTTAAAAAAAGGGGGGGTGGGGTGGGCATTTTATAATCGCGTTTTTTAATTTCCTCTTTTCTTCTTTTTTACCATCACAAAATGGGCATTTTCTTCACACCTCCATCCTCGTCAACACAAACTTCCCCTGTGTATTACATATGACTTACATAAACACGATAACCATAATGTACACATATACATAGAGAGAGAGAAAGGAAGATACATAAGCTAGCTACAGACGTACATGTATACCAAGTACTTATGTGTGCGTGTTTGAAGTGCGTATGTCTAGGACACACACACGGACACAAGGGGGCACACGCACAAGCACAAGAACGCGCACACACACGCACACACAAGGGCTAGTAAGCGAAAATGACACCACCATTGACACCACCATTATTGACTATGGTAGCGACGTCCCAAAACCATTACCATTTTTCATTGACAACTCTTAGTACCTCGATCTCCACCGCTGCCACCATCACCCAAAAACCATCACCGATAAAAAAAAAAAAATATATATATATATATAAATAAGTTGAAAAAAATGTAAATAAGTTGAAAAAAAATGTAAAGGAAATATATTATTGTCGGTTCTCAATTAAAAGAAGTTATGCCATGTGGTTTATGGTTTATTTTTTTCCACTTCGATTCAGAAAAGGAGAGAGAGGGAGAGAGGAAAGAGAGAGGGAGAGAGGAGAGAGGAGAGAGGAGAGAGGAGAGAGGAGAGAGGAGAGAGGAGAGAGGAGAGAGGAGAGAGGAGAGAGGAGAGAGGAGAGAGAGAGAGAGAGAGAGAGAGAGAGAGAGAGAGAGAGAGAGAGAGAGAGAGAGAGAGAGAGAGACAGAGAGCAAATCGAGAGAGAAACAAAGAGCAATCGAAAGAAAGAGAGAACGAAGAGAAACAAAGAACAATCCCGAGAAAAAGTGAGAAAGAGAAAAAAAAAACACGAACAAGGAAAAATAATATTCTGTTCTTCGCCCATAACACGACAAAAAAAAAAAAAAAAAAAAAAAAAAAAAACGTACACCGCATTAAAACCTTATTGACAAGTACACACAGCGGTTATTCTGTTACGTATTGTGTCGGAGAACCTAAAGCGGAGCACACACTATGAGTGAATTTTATATCACTCTTCTGTTACAGTGTCGCGTGTGGGTAGACTTTGACTTTTATTCCCTTATGTATGGTGATATTAATGGGTATGGTGATGTAGATGATGATGATGATGATGATGATGATGATGATGATGATGATGATGATGATGATGATGATGATGATGATGATGATGATGGTGATGATAATCGTAATGATACTGACATTTCCCTTATGTATGGTGATATTAATGGGGATGGTGATGAAGATGATAATGATGACGATGATAATGGTGATGATAATTATACTGACACTTCTGATGAACAAGGATACTAACAGATCTTTCTTTGTGCATTTACAATATTACGATGATTTTTTGTATCTAAAAATTAATAACAAAAATAATTATAATAATGAAACATACACACACACTCACACACACAGACAGAAAAATCCCCCTCACACACACACACACACAAAAAAATCCCCCTCACACACGCACACACACACATCTCCCTCCTTCTCTCCCTCTCTCTCTCTCTCTCTCTCTCTCTCTCTCACACACACACACACACTCCTCTTCCTCTCTCTCTCACACACACACACACACACACTCACACACTCCTCTTCCTCTCTCTCTCACACAGTCCCCTCTCCTCTCCCTCTCACACACGAGCATCCAAACACACACACACTCACACACAAAGCATAGCCCCCCCCCCCCGACACACACACCTTAGCCCAGGTCAAGTCGAGCCCCACACCACAGCGCCACAGAACCAGCCCGTAACAGCAGGGTCAAGTAAATAAGCGAGATTCCCGAAGCTACTTTTTGTCACACCGAACAACACACCACACCTCGCTATCAATGGTAAACTTTTTTTTATATTATGAATGATTTTTTAAGAGAGAGAGAGAGAGGGGAGGGAAGGGGAGAGGAAGGGAGGGGAGGGAGGGAGAGGGGAGGGGAGGGGAGGGGAGGGGAGGGGAGGGAGAGGGAGAGGGGAAGAGAAGGGAGAAGGAGAGGAAGGGGGAGAGGGAAGGGAAGGGAAGGGAAGGGAAGGGAAGGGAAGGGAAGGGAAGGGAAGGGAAGGGAGAGGGAGAGGGAGAGGGAGGAAGAGGAAGAGGGAGAGGGAGAGGGAGAGGGGGACACTTTTTTTTTTTCTTTTCTTTTTTTTTTTACCGGTTTCTTAATTATGGTTGTGCTTAACGTATGTAGTGCTGTGTTCAAATCTATGTACTTATATCTTCATCATTCGGGTTTAACATGATAATTTTCTCATTTTGGGTACGGATATATGATGATAATTGACAACTCATTTAAATATTTTTTTTTGAGCATTCGGTACTTGTTAAATATAGATAGCAAGAAAAAAAAACGTATATATATATTTTTGTACAGAGCACTTGTTAAATATAGATAACAAAAAAACGTATATATATTTTTTTGTACAGAGCACTTGTTAAATAAAGATAAAAAAAACGTATATATATTTTTTTGTACAGAGCACTTGTTAAATAAAGATAACAAAAAAACGTATATATATTTTTTTGTACAGAGCACTTGTTAAATATAGATAGCAAGAAAAAAACGTATATATATATTTTTGTACAGAACACTTGTTAAATAAAGATAACAAGAAAAAACTATATATATTTTTCTACATATATAAGATGAAAACAGAGAATAACAAGAAAAACCCATATATTTTTTTTTTCTACATATATAAGATGAAAACAAAGAATCCACTCGAAATATCCATTTCAAAACTCGATCCTTCTTCAACAAATATAGAAAAAAACAAATAAAAAAAAAGATATACATATATATGCATAATTTTTCAGAGGACACAACGACACCTATTTTAACCGAAAGTTCTCGTTAAATACCTTAAGTTAAATACCCCTTAAGTTAAATAATTAAGTTAAATGTGGTTAAATATTCCCTTAAGTTAAATAATTAAGTTAAATGTGGTTAAATAACCCCCTTAAGTTGAACACACACAATCGGCGACGCCCACGTTCACCTCCCTTTTCATCGTGTCTGTCTGTCATTTCAACTTTTTCCCTTGCACGTGTTGCAGATTGCTCGGCTTTTAGCTCACATCCACTTCGGACTCTGCACGCAACCTCGACGATCTGTTGGGGGGGGCGGGGGAGGGGGGGGTTGGGGTTGGTGTTGGGGTTGGGGTTGGGGTGGGGGTAGGGGTGTGGGTGGGGTTGGGGTGAGGGTTGGGGTTGGGAGTGGGGTTGGGGTTGGAGTTGGAGTTGGAGTTGGAGTTGGAGTTGGAGTTGGAGTTGGAGTTGGAGTTGGAGTTGGAGTTGGGGTTGGGGTTGGGGTTGGAGTTGGGGTTGGAGTTGGAGTTGGAGTTGGAGTTGGAGTTGGAGTTGGAGTTGGAGTTGGAGTTGGAGTTGGAGTTGGAGTTGGAGTTGGAGTTGGAGTTGGAGTTGGAGTTGGAGTTGGAGTTGGAGTTGGAGTTGGAGTTGGAGTTGGAGTTAGAGTTAGAGTTAGAGTTAGAGTTAGAGTTAGAGTTAGAGTTAGAGTTAGAGTTAGAGTTAGAGTTGGAGTTGGAGTTGGAGTTGGAGTTGGAGTTGGAGGTAAATTCTCTCTCTCTACGGCAAAGTGTCTTTATTTCTCTTGTTTATCGTTTGTTATTCTCTTTGCATTTCTGTGTTCTATCATTATCTATTCCTGTCTGATTTACTTTGTTTGTTTCGCGTGTTTGGTCAAGGGCGATATTTGTTTTATTTCATTTTTTTTTTTTTTTTACTCTTCTTCATGTACATATATGTATTTTTTTTTTTCTCTTTGATATAATAATTCACTCGGCATTCACACGCACACGCACACGCACACGCACACAAACACACACACACGCAATTCGCCCGACATTTACGTGCACACACACATACATACACACACACACACACACACACACACACACACACACGCACACACACACACATACGAGGAAAATGTCGGAAATCAATTGACGTGTCGACCAGATTAGTGAATTTCATTAAACAGCGGTCACAGTTGGAGAATTTAGACAGAAATAAACCGAAGAGCCCACAGAGTGTGCCGCGTGCCTCTCTCTCTCTCTCTCTCTCTCTCTCTCTCTCTCTCTCTCTCTCTCTCTCTCTCTCTCTCTCTTTCTCTGTCACTGTCTCTCTTACTCTCGCTCGCTTTCTCTCTCTCTCTCTCTCTCTCGTTCGCTCGCTCTCTCTGTCTGTCTCTGTCTCTGTCTCTCTTACTCTCCTTCCCTCCCTCTCTTTCACTCCTCCTTCCCTCCCTCTTTTTCACTCCTCCTTCCCTCCCTCTCTTTCACTCCTCCTTCCCTCCCTCTCTTTCACTCCTCCTTCCCTCCCTCTCTTTCACTCCTCTTTCCCTCCCTCTCTTTCACTCCCCATTTCCTCCCTCTCTCTATCTCTCCTTTCCTCCCTCTCTTTCACTCCTTCCCTCCCTCTCTCTACCCCTCCTTCTCTCCCTCTCTTTCACTCCTTCCCTCCCTCTCTTTCACTCCTTCCCTCCCTCTCTCTCTCTCTCTACCCCTCCTTCTCTCTTTCCCTCCCTCTCATTCACTCCTCATTTCCTCCCTCTTTCTCCTTCCCTTTGACCTCCCCTCCCCCTTTATAAAATCAACCCCCCCCGCAAAATCGCAAGAAGTGCCACCCACACTTGGCACTCGTGGAAAGGAAATTAATGGCACCCGAAGACCGCAATCAATTCTCCACCGGCGGTCTTTTTCTGTTCGTTGTTAACCGGCCGAGCGAAACCGGCGCTAAGACCTCTTTAAGTCTTCCATGAATAAATTAGGAAACACATAAATAAACACGGCAATAGATAGATAGGTAGATAGATTAACACATAAATAAACACGGCAATAGATAGATAGATAGATAAACACGTGAGATAGATAGATTAACACATAAATAAACACGGCAATAGATAGATAGATAGATAGATAGATTAACACATAAATAAACACGGCAATAGATAGATAGATAGATAGATTAACACATAAATAAACACGACAATAGATAGATAGATAGATAAATTAACACATAAATAAACACGGCAATAGATAGATAGATAGATAAATTAACACATAAATAAACACGTTAATAGATAGATAGATAGATAGATTAACACATAAATAAACACGACAATAGATAGATAGATAAACACGTTAGATAGATAGATTAACACATAAATAAACACGTTACCAGATAGATAGATATATAGATAAACACGTGAAATAGATAGATTAACACATAAATAAACACATTAGTAGATAGATAGATAAACAGATGGATAAGTAAATAAATAAATATGGAAACAGATAAACGCTTGAATAATTCGGATAAAATGTAATATAAGAGACGAATAATAAAACTAAATACATAGATACACAATGAAAAACAGAGAAATAATAAAGAAAAACTAAATAAACAGAAAAAAAAATATAAGACAAAAATATCCACAAAAATTACATGAAAAAACAACAATGATTTTCATATTATTTAAAGACTTTTACAATTTTCGAATAATTACGAATAGGCATTAAACAAAATGGATTTTTTTTATTTTTTTATCTTTACCAACTGAAAGAGGGCGTGGAATGTCCGTGGATTTATAATCACAGGTTCGGATTTATTGTATTAGTTTATGACTTTATATATATCATTTTTTTTCTGGTTTTGATTTTTTGAGAGAGAGAGAAGAGGGAGAGGGAGGGAGAGGGAGGGAGAGGGAGAGGGAGAGGGAGAGAGAGGGAGAGGGAGAGAGAGAGGGAGAGAGAAAGAGAGAAAGAGAGAAAGAGAAAAATCAAACGGAATAGAGAAGGAGAGAAGAAAAGAAAAGAACCTATAAAACAAAAGAATACAAGAGAACAGAAGGAGATACGAATAAAAGAAAATCCCAAAAACCAAAAAAAGAAGAGAGAGAGAAGAAGAAGAGCGAGAAAATGTTGATTTCCAGAGAATTGACATTTATAGACGACATTTTATAGCGCCAAAGATACGTGCAGAAATACAGCCAAAATCATCCACAATTGACCGGTTGAAATGTCAAACATAAATCTTAATTTCTCATTCGGCTCCTGTGTTATCTCCTCACAGTCGATGATTGTTCTTCGGAAAATGTTCTCGTGTTCTTTCGGATCGTTCTCTTCTCTGGACGGAGGGAGGTGTTGTGTGAATATGAATATGGAGGGAGAAAGAGGGAGGAAGGGAGGGTGAGAGGGAGGGAGGGAGACGGAGAGGGAGAGAGAGAGAGAGAGAGAGAGAGAGAGAGAGAGAGAGAGAGAGAGAGAGAGAGAGAGAGAGAGAGAGAGAGAGAGAGAGAGAGAGAGAGAGAAAGAGAAGACAGAAAGAGAGAGAACAGACAGAAAGAGAGAGAACAGACAGAAAGAGAGAGAATAGAGATAGAATTAGAGAACAGATAGAAAGATATAAAAAAGAGAAAGAGAGACCGAAACAAACAGAAACAAACCAAACCAAACAACCAAACAGACAGACCCAACCTCCCCCCCCCCCACCCCCCCCCCAACCCCCCAACCCCCCAACCCCCCCCAACCTCAACGTAAATACAAATCCGAAGATCACATTTAGGAAACCGCTCGAGATAATATATACATAGCCATAATATTAACACACATGAGCACTCATCTCCCAGTCTCTCCCTCGAGGCTACGCATGAACGCACGAGAGCACACGCACACACGCACACGCACACGCACACACGGGCATATCCGTACACACACTTTACACATCCGCACATCCGCACGTCTAGAGGAAATACGCGTACATATACGCACATGTCTATTGCACGTCGATACCTAACGTACACGTACGCACACTCACGCACGCTGACGCACACAAATACCCACACGCATTCACACGCACACTCTTTATTCCTCTTATTCTCATACATCACCAACCGACCGTCTCTTCCCCCCCCCCCTCCCTCTCCCCCTCCCCCCCTTTTACCGACGCTCCAATGAACATTCTTTCACATTTCCGATATTATTACAATTACCATTATTACCATTATTATTAATTTTGTTGTTGTTGTTGTTATTATTGTTATTCTTATCGTTATTATTATTGTTATAAGTGTTATTGTTGTTATTATTATTATCATTATCAACTTTATCATAGTCATTATCATTATTGCTATTTTTATTCCTATTAACCTTACATACCCGAAAATATCACTCTTATTATTATTATCATCATCATTATTATTACTCTCATCTTCATTACCCTTAATATTCTTCACTATCAGTCTTCTTGTAATTATCATAACTATAATTACAGTCACTACCACTGTATCATATCAATATAATCCCTTGATAGTGTTATCATTATCACTATTGCTATCACCATCAATCATCATTATCATTGTTATTATTAATATTCTCACTATAACCAACTATTAGTAGTAATTTTATCGTCGTCACTACGATCACTCTTATCACTATTATCTTCACCCTTATCATTTTAATTACATCATTATCATCATATCATCCTCACCCTTATCACCATCATTCTATTTACATCATTATCATAATCATCCTTATCCCCCTCATTCTAATTACATCATTATCATCATCCTTATCCCCCTCATTCTAATCACATCATCATCACCCTGATCATTTTAATCACATCATCATCACCCTTATCATTCCATTTACATCATCATCACCCTTATCATTTTAATCACATCATCACCCTTATCACTCTAATCACATCATCATCACCCTTATCATTTTAATCACATCATCATCACCCTTATCATTCTAATCACATCATCATCTTCATTATCTCGACAGTACACCCCCCTTCCCCCCTCCCCCCCCTCCCACCCCACCCCTAACCGCTACCGCCTCGGGGCCTTCCGCGCATAAATCTGGTATCGGTATTTGCCCGGCCAGCATACCCGATACCCGCGGGGAAGTTGGTATTCGGGCGTGCGGGCGTGCGTGTGGGCGTGCGGGCGTGTGAGAGCTTGCGGGTGAGAGCTAGCTTGCGGGCGTGCGGGCGTGGGAGAATAGATAGATAGATATTTTTTTTTTTGGGGGGGGGGGTTGTGTGTGCTACTTATAGATTGGTTTTTGGTGTTGGTATCGTTGGTGTTTTTGCTTGTATCGGTATTGTTGGTATTATAAATATTATTATTGTTATTGATATCGGTATTATTAATATTACTATTATTATTAATATCGGTATTATTAATATTACTATTGTTATTAATATCTGTATTATTAATATTACTATTGTTATTAATATCTGTATTATTAATATTACTATTGTTATTAATATCTGTATTATTATTATGGACACTATTATTACTATCATTATTAATATTATAATCATTATTATCCTCAGCATCACCACCATCAAATTATCCCCATTATTATTATTATTACCATAATCACTACAATTATTGCTATTATTATTCCTTTTATATTTAATTTACCATTACTATTATTATCATCATCGTCGCTATTATTATTACTTTCATTATTTCTATTTTCCTATCATCATCACAATTATGTCTCTTACCATCATCATAATATTTACGCATTTCCTGTGTTTTTTTTTCTTTCTTAATATCATCATTAGTTATCATTAATAATATCATCTTGCAAATCATCATAATTATTACCATGATCTTCATCATTACCATAATCATTTTTCAGGGAAATGTATCACATTAAAACTAAACTGTATTTATCTACTTCTACCGCAAGTTATATATTAATGTAAATATTACATAATATACATGAATCCGAGTGATATAAAACATGATATTTTTCATTCGATTAAATTCTTCTCTATGACAATTTTTATTTTTCGATATAAATATTTTTGGGGAATTATTTGTCGCTTCTTTAACATCAATTAAAACCTTATTAACAGTAATTAAGATATATTAACCGACATTTCGTCTTAATATTTCGGAAATATACTTGAACTTATATATTTTTTTTTTCTTTTTATATAATAAAATAGAACATAATTCCAGATTAACATTAAACACTTCCCCCAATTAAAGAAATAAAGAAATAAATATACATATAAACATAAACACAAAATTAAACTAAAACCTAACGTTCTTTCGAAACACATATAATCAAGCCATAAATAATTAAACTGATATCTTTTATCACCTCAACATTTTCTTTTTAATTATGACTTTGATATCACAATCTCCCAATTTTCTCAATGGTACATTTCTCTGACAATCAACTATATGCAAAATATGACGACAATAATTAAACCTTTGTTATCTTTTTCTTCCCCCGACATTTGGCACTCACCCGGCCGCTGTGCCACGGTGCCATCGCCGGAGTGCCACTCAAGCGAAACTAAGTACTGGCGCGGATAGATCGATCTTGGGTGGCACTTAATGAATGAGGTGTTCGTGTTTTCTGAGTCAGTGAGCGAGAGGGAGGGAGAGAGAGGGGGAGACAGAGAGAGAGAGAGAGAGAGAGAGAGAGAGAGAGAGAGAGAGAGAGAGAGAGAGAGAGAGAGAGAGAGAGAGAGAGAGAGAGAGAGACAGAGACAGAGACAGAGACAGAGAAGGAGAAAGTGATAGAGAGAGACAGAAATAGATAAAGACGAAGATATAAAATAACAGATACAATTAAAGAAACAAGAATATACATTAAAACAGAGCAGGAAAATTGGCGATATCCACGACAGACAAACAGACAGACAGACAGACAACACGAAACTAAAACACGAACAAAAAAATAACACCCCCCCCCCTAAAAAAAGGGGAAAAAGAAAACCTCACCACATTACCCACGTGATAACCCTTCCCCTCCACCCCTTCCCTTCTTACCCTAGGAAACCCCGTGCGACGGACGAAACCCCAAAATACGACCCCCCCTTAAAAAGTGAAACCCCGAAACCTCAAAAAACTAACACCCCCAAAAAAAACGGAACCCCCAAAAACGAAACCCTAAAAAATTACGAAACCTCAAAAAAACTACCCCCCCCCCAAAAAAAAAAACACCTCCAAAACTCACCCTCCCAGAAATCCAAAAACCTCAAAAAAACCCTCCTCCCCCCTTCCTCCCTCAAAAAAAAAAAAAAAAACGAAAACCCCTTTCCAAAAAAAAAAAAAAAAAAAAAAGCAAAATTTTTTTTGGCCAAACGAAAGAAACGAACTCAGTCACACTCACCTTCTCTCCTCATGCCGACTTTGAAACACTTCCTGAGGCGACAGTACTGACACTGATTCCGATGGTGTTGGTCAATCGGGCAGTTTCGGTTGCCCCTGCACGAGTATTGCAGGTTCCGTCGGACAGATCGTTTGAAGAAGCTCTTGCACCCTGCAGAAGGGAAGGAGGAGGGGGGGCTGTTAGTGTCTGGAGTCCTTTTCGAGCATCGGGGGGTTGGGTGGGGTTTGGAGTCGGGGGGAGGGGAAGGGAGGGAGGAGGGAGAAGGGGGAGAGATAGGGTATGTGATTTCTTTATGGGGTCTGATTTCTATCTTCTTTTTTTTTTTTTTTTTGAATGGGGGGAGTGTGGGGTATGTGGGGGGTGGCTGGGGAGGTGGGGTGGAGGGGGATTTTGTCAAATGATTTCTCTCTTTTTGGAATTCTTAAGATTTATGCAAATGGACTCGACTGAGCGCCCTTCGCGAGCCCGGGGCGCGGAGGCCGCCGGGCGAGGGGCTGAGGGCAAGGGGCAGCAAGTCATGAGGACGAGTCTCGTCCCGCGGCGCCCACTGCGGGCTCGTCAAAGGGCGCAAGTGTGAACCTAGGCCGCCCGCAGGTGGCCCGGCCGCCGCAGCCGCGCGCCCCGGCGGCCCCGGGCACGCATCTCCGCGACCCTGGGTCAGGGGGCAGCGCTATGGGTGCCGGACGGGTCAGCTGGGCGGCGTCCCCTGCGGGCGCGCGGGCGGGCGGGCACCTGGCCGGCCGGCGGCGATGCCTACCTTCGCAGGTGAACTGGCCATAGTGTTTCCCTGAGCTCTTGTCGCCGCACACGACGCAGGTCATGTTCTGGGCGTTCTTGTCGTCGCCGGTGGGGCTCGGGGCAGACGAGGGCGCGCTGCCCGCCGTCGAGTTGGGCGTGGGCGTCTGCGGGGCATTGGGCTGCGGGGTGACACTCGCGCCCAGCTCGCGGGTCACGTCTTCCCCCGTGGTGGGCGGCAGCGACACGGGCGGGTCTCGCCACGTGGACCCGGGGGGCACGACTAAAGCCATCTTGTCCTGGCGCTGGTCCGTGTACAGCATTGACGACCACCGCCGCGGTGGCTCTCACTGCAACTTCACACTCCTGGCCACTGCCAGCTTGTCATTATCTGATCTCACAACATATAATCCACAATCACACGGCGGAGGTCGGGGCCGGAGGCAGGTACAATCCCGAGCAAGTGAGGTCACCTGTCAGTCAGGCGGACACGGTCGAGGGTGCTGGGCCGCGCGTCACACACCCTCCTTAGAGCACTGTGCTGTGTACACTGGGCGGGCGGCGCTGCAGCCCGGCGGGTGGAGGGCGGGCCGGGCCGCGAGGGGCAGGGGGCGGGCCACCGGGCCACGGGGCCGCGACCCCGCCCGCCCCGGACACCCATTGGTCGCCGCCCGACAAGTGCCCTCGGAGCCTGCACGGCGCCCTGCTAGCGAGCTCTTATCGTTCCTTATCTGTGGCTGACGCCGAAGGGCGCGGCTCGGCCCCAAAGCAAGCAGAATAGAGCGCGTGCGAAAGCAAATACGAAGATAAACGTGAAAATAAGTTGACGGCAAAAGGCGGCAAGGTTGATCAGTGTCCGGTGGCGGGGCGGCCTCTGGTTGGCGGGTCGCGGGGGCGCTGAACCAATGAGCGGCCTGGGCGGGGCGGGGCCAACCGCCGCTCGACGCCAGTCTCGCTGGAAAAACATCTATAAATTATTTTTCCATTTCCTGTCCCGCACTCTGGCAAAAATTAGAAACGCTGCTCCTTGGCGACGCGTCCCGGCGGTCGTGAGGCTGATCGTGACTTCAGCGAAGCCTCCGCCGCGAGTCCTTTCCGATGGCGACCGCCGGCAGCCGCGCCGCGTTCGGGGTCTGAGCGCCTGAACCCCGCGCTGCCGTTCCGCTGATGAGAAAGTTGGTCTGACAGGCCTAGGGAGGCCACGCGGCGCAATGCTCGGGCCGCGAGGGCTTTATGCGCCGAAATTATAATATTTTCTTTCACGCGAACTCACTCAGCGACCTGTCCTTCTTGCGGTAAATTGCAAGGAAGGTGGCACAGGCCTGGAGAGAGTCTGTTAACAAATACATTTATTTTCAGGCACTCTCTTGTAGACCATTTTTGTCAAAATTCGAAAGGATAATAAAGAGAAGATATATTGCACGCGATAAAACAAAACGAAATAGATTCCCCTCACGGATTCATTTTCCAAATAACCCCGATAGATCTCGCAATCTCATCCAATAACCTATTTTGCAATTTACCGCCGATAAGCCTTAATTTCTGCAAAAATCCCAACTTTAAACAACGAAAATGACGGGTTTTGGCAAATTCTCGAGAAGCATAGGTCTTGCAATTGCATAAAATTAAGATTATAAGAATATTGCATAGATCGACGAAGATTTAGAGGCCATGGACGTGATACAACTGATCGTGTGCGTATATATATATATATAGGAGCGGTGTGCGTTGTTCCTTGGTATGTAGACTTACAAATAGACAGTATGGTGTGCAGTCAGTGTCGCTACTTCTCTCGCTGTCTGTCTGTCTCTGTCTTTCTTTCTCTCCTTTCTGTCTCTGTGTGTTTCTTTCTCTCTCTCTTTCTCTCTCGCTTTCTCGCTGATTCCCTCTCTCTCTCTCTCTTTCTCTTTCTCTCTCTGTCTGTCTGTTTCGCTCTCTCTCTCTCTCTCTCTCTCTCTCTCTCTCTCTTTCTCTCTCTCTCTCTCTCTCTCTCTCTCCTTCCCTCCATCTCTCTCTCTCTCTTGCTCTTGCTCTCTTTCTCTCTCTGTCTGTCTGTTTCTCTTTCTCTTTCTCTCTCTCTCTGATTCTCTTGCGCTCTCGCTCTCTTTCTATCTTTCTGCAAATTTCCTATTAAACAAACACACCCACGCACATTCACAACACGCACACACGCACTCGTAACACACACACGCACACACTCAAACATACACACACACACACAACCCCCTCCCCCCACACACACACTTAAACACACACATAAACACACACACACTCATAACTCTCCCGTGTGCGTACAGCTTGCCCCCTCGCACCCACACACACACACTTCACTGCAGTCGGTTCTTCGCCGACACAGCACGACACACACAACATAATACCGATCTATTGAGCGTGAGGCTTTGCCCTTCTCACGCTCCATGTTGGGCCACAACATACTCCCATGTTGGGCCACAACATACTCCCATGTTGGGCCGCAATATACTCCCATGTTGGGCCACAACATACTCCCATGTTGGGCCACAACATACTCCCATGTTGGGCCACAACATACTCCCATGTTGGGCCACAACATACTCCCATGTTGGGCCACAACATACTCCCATGTTGGGCCACAACATACTCCCATGTTGGGCCACAACATACTCCCATGTTGGGCCACAACATACTCCCATGTTGGGCCACAACATACTCCCATGTCGGGCCACAACATACTCCCATGTCGGGCCACAACATACTCCCATGTTGGGCCACAACATACTCCCATGTTGGGCCACAACATACTCCCATGTCGGGCCACAACATACTCCCATGTTGGGCCACAACATACTCCAGTGCGATGCGTGTGTAGTGCCACTCAAACATGATACGACCACATAGCACCATAGTGGCTTGCCCGATCGACATGAAATGCGCTTGTTATGGACGGTTCATTACGTACGCATAGGGTTCACTCGCCAACATACCTCATAGCCCTTCCTGCATACCACATACCACATGATTTAGTCCCCCCCTGTAGCAAGATACGTCATAACAAGGTGTCATACTCGAAGGAAAATATAATCATACCAACTATGTTCAATACGATTTTAATTAGCTTCTATATTATGAATAAATTTGTTTAATCATTCTTTAAAAAATGTGTCTTATTTCGCACTGCTTATCCGATATCGAATTAAACTGATATTATAATCATATTTCAAATTAAACTTATTTTCTCACGCCAACCGAAGAAAAATCTAGAAATAGACACAAAATTATATAAATTACAGAAAAAAATAAAGATTTATTCGCTTGATATTCTTAATGATATCAATTTATGCTATAATATTACGTCAATGATTATAAGAGTCAGTGTTTTGTTTGTTTTTATTTTATAACAATAAATTGATAGTAATTATGATTATTAACAATGATAATGATGATACTGTTAATAAAACAGATGATAATGATAATGATGATGATGGTGATGATGATGATGATAATAATAATAATAATAATAATAATGAGGATAATAACAATAATACTAGTAATAATGATGATGATGATAATAATAATAATAACAATAATGATGATAATAATAATAACAATAATGATAATAATAATAATAATAATAATAATAATAATAATAATAATAATAATAATAACAATAATAATAACAATAACAATAATAATAATGGTAAAAAACAATAATGAGTAACAATGATAATGATAATGATAACAATAATAAAAATAACGACAATGCCAACAATAATAACAATACCAATTAACGAAAACAATGATAATCATAACAAAGAAACAATAACAAAAAAAAAAAGTTATTTCTCAGCGTAACATCATGAGGGATTTTTTTTTTTTAAGTTACGTAAGATGAGATCTCCTGTTTGGGTGATTTATTTATTTTATTTATTTATTTTATTTATTTATTTGTTTTATTTATTTATTTGTTTTTTGTCATATTTCTGTTTTATCTTTCGTTGAGAGAGAGAGAGAGAGGGAGAGGGAGAGGGAGAGAGAGGGAGGGAGAGATTGAGAGGTTGGGAAGGAGGGAAGGAGGGAAGGAGGGAGGGAGGGAGGGAGAGAGAGAGAGGGAGAGAGAGAGAGAGAGAGAGAGAGAGAGAGAGAGAGAGAGAGAGAGAGAGAGAGAGAGAGAGAGAGAGAGAGAGAGAGAGACAGAGAGAGAAAGAACGAAAGACATAGAGAGAGAGAGAGAAAGAGAAAGAAATATAGAGAAAGAAAGAACGAAAGAGAGAGAGAGAGAGAGAGAAAGAGAAAGAAAGAAAGAACGAACGAAAGAGAGAAAGAACGAAAGAACGAAAGAACAAAAGAAAGAAAGAGAAAGAAAGACAGAACGAAAGAAAGAACGAAAGAAAGAGAGAGAAAGAAAGAAAGAGAGAGAAAGAAAGAGAGAGAGAGAGAGAGAGAGAGCCCACCGTACATCGATTTTTATAACACGGAGGAAACACAGGAGGTCGGTGGCTCGGTGGCGAGAGAGCGAGCGGCACTGTACTATCTTTGTTATCTTCTCTCAGTGTAAATGAGAGAGTAAATGAGAGAGTAAGATTAATGATGATATCGTGGGATTGGCGGAGAATGAGAGAGAGAGGGAGAGAGGGAGAGAGGGGGGAGGGGGAGAGAGGGAGAGAGGGAGAGGGAGAGAGGGAAGAGGAGAGGGGGAAGGAGAGAGAGAGAGAGAGAGAGAGAGAGAGTGAGAGAGAGAGATAGAGAGAGAGAGAGAGAGAGAGAGAGACAGAGAGAGAGAGAGAGAGAGAAGAGACAGACAGATAGACGGAGAGGGGAGGGAGGGGGCGAGAGAGGGAGAGAGAGACGAAGAGAGAGGGGGAGAGGGGAAGAGGGGGAGAGGGTGTAGGAAAGGAGTGACAGAGATACAGACACAGATAGGTAGAGATAGGTAGATAGATAGATAGATACATAGATACATAGATAGAGAGAGAACGGGAGGGAGAGAGAAGGAGATAGAAAAGGGAAATGAAAAACAAACGAGAGAAGAAAGAAAAAAAGAGAAAGAAAGAATAAAAAACAAAGAGAAAAAGAAAGAAAGAAAGAGAGAGGGAGAGTGAATCAACGAAGAGCCCTCTCACACACACACCCTCCCCCCTTCCCCCTCCCCCCTATCACTCATTCCCCCTCCCCCCTCCTGCCCTTCCCCCACCCCCTCCCGCCCTCCCCTCCCCCTATTCCCCCACCCCCTCCCCCCTTCCCTCCTACCCTATCACTCACCCTTCCCTCAACCCCTATTCCCTCTTCCCCTCCCTCCTTCCTCCCCTCCCCCCCTTATCACCTTTTCTTCGAGAATCCTTCGTCACTTCTTCTGCGCTCAAGATGGTCGCCGTCTTCAAGAAAAAAAAAAAAAAATGAAAAAGATTGTTTTTTTTTTCGGTCTTTTGCGGAATCGGACGGACGAACGCAAACAAAAGAGACCGAGATCAATAGCGGAGAACAAAGAAGTATTTTTTTGTCTTTTTTTTTTGGTTTGTTTGTCTTTTTTTTTTTTGTCTGGACTATTTTTATCTCTCTCTTTTTTTTCTTTCTCTCTCTCTCTTTTTAGTTCTGTTTGTCTGTCTCTCTCTCTTTCTCTCTCTTTCTCTCTCTTTCTCTCTCTATCTATCTCTATCTCTCTCTATCTATCTCTATCTATCTCTCTCTCTCCTTTCCCTCTCCCCCTCTCTCTTCCTCTCTCCTTCTTCTCTTACTCCTTCTTCTTCTCTTTTCTTTAATTCGAAGGAGGGGAGAACGAGGGGATGAGAAAGAGGAAGAAAGAAAAATAATAGAAAGAAAGGAGAAAAGAAGATGGAAGGAGAAGAAGGAGAAGGAGAAGAAGGGAGAATGGGAACAGGAAAAGAAGGAAAATAAGAAAGGAAAAAACAAAACAAAAAAGGATAACGAAAGAAAAGAGACAAAAAATAAACGAGACAAAGGAAGATTTAATAAAAAACGAAAGAAAGAAAATGCTTGATAAAAAAGCGAAAGAAAAGAAAGACTAAATAATAATAAAACGAACAAACAAAAAACGAAAAGAAAATAGAATATAACAAAGAAAAAGACAATAGAAACAAAACAAAATAAATAAATATTTAAGACATAAATAAGGAATGAATAAATAAGAAACAAACAAACACACAGATAAACAAACAACACAAACAAACAAATAAGACACAAACAAACAAATAAACAAGACGTAAATAAAACAAACAAATAAACAAGACGTAAATAAAACAAACAAATAAACAAGACGTAAATAAAACAAACAAATAAACAAGACGTAAACAAAACAAACAAATAAACAAGACACAAACAAACAAAAACATAAACAAACAAACAAACAAGACAAAAAACCAAACCAAACCACAACCAACCCAAACCAAACAAAACAACCCAACCAAACCAACCAAACCAAACAAACCAAACAAAACAACCAAACCACAAACAAACCAAACAAACCACAAACCAAAACAAACCAAACCACAAACAAAACAAACCAAACCAAACAAACAAATATGCGTCCACCCTGCAAACAATTGAGACTTTCAAACATCATGCAACACAAGCAACAAGACACGTGCAAGCGCCTTGATTGCAGAGTGAAAATTTCATCACAAAAATAAAGAGTAAAATTGTGATGATCATGATAATAATGATAATTCTGTTGAGGTAAAATGTCTGTCAGTCAAAGAGTATATTTATTTAGGTATTTATTGATTTATCTATCTGTCTGTCTGTTTATCTATCTGTTTATCTATTTTTCTATCTATGTATCTATTTATCTATCTGTCTATCCGTCTATCTGTCTGTCTGTCTGTCTGTCTGTCTATTCATTTATCTAAATATCTGTATGTCTATTTATCTTTCTATTTGTCTGTCTATCTATTTATCCGTAATCATGTACTAATTCATCAATCGATCTATATTAATCTATTTACTCCTTTCCCTATCTATCTATCGAACTCATCTATCTATCTATCAATATATATATATATATATATATATATATATATATATATATATATTTATATATATTTATCTATCAATCTATCTATCAATCTCTATATATATTTCAATTTATCTATCTATCTATCTATCTATATATCTATCTATCTATCACACTATCTATCTATCTATCTATCTATCAATCAATCTATCTATCTATCTATCCATCCATCTCTCTCTCAATAAACGCACGAAATATACAAAAAAAAACAACAACAAAAACAAACAAACATAAAACAAAGAAAAAGCGAAAAAGCCAAAAAAAAATAAATGAAAGAAGAAAATCATAGACGAAAGTATCCGCGACAAAAGACCATCGGCAGAAAGGAACCGAACACCACAACGAACGCACTGGATCCTAAGTCGACGGGACAAAAAAAGGGTTCTGATAGCACGCGGACTGACGACGGGGAAAGGAGGGGAAAAAAAAGTTTCCCGTTTTGCAAAAGCTCCGAGGCGTCAAAATACAAAAAGAAGAAAGAAAAAAAGAAGAAAAGAAGAAGAAGAAGAAGAAGAAAAGTATGAAGAAGTGAAATAAAAGAAGGGGGGAGAGAGAGAGAGAGAGAGAGAGAGAGAGAGAGAGAGAGAGAGAGAGAGAGAGAGAGAGAGAGAGCAATCGAAAGAGAGCGAGAGAGAGAGAGCAATCGAGGGAGAGCGAAAGCAATCGAAAGAGAGAGAGAGAGAGAGAGAGAGAGAGAGAGAGAGAGAGAGAGAGAGAGAGAGAGAGAGAGAGAGAGAGAGAGAGAGAGAGAGAGAGAGAGAGAGAGGAATCGAAGGAGAGCAATCGAGAGAGAGAAAGAGAGAGAGAGCAATCGAGAGAGAAAGAGAGAGAGCAATCGAGAGAGAAAGAGCGAGAGAGAGAGAGAGAGAGAGAGAGAGAGAGAGAGAGAGAGAGAGAGAGAGAGCAATCGAAACAGAGAGAGAGAGAGAGAGAGAGCAATCGAAAGAGAGAGAGAGCGAGAGCAATCGAAAGAGAGAGAGAGCAATCGAAAGAGAGAACAATCGAGAGAGAGCGAGAGAGAGAGAGAGAGAGAGAGAGAGAGAGAGAGAGAAAGGGAGAAAGAGAGAGGTAAGAACAACACCTCGGTCTCTTTGTCTCGAAATGCAGGCTGCTCATCGATTTCTCCGTCAATCTCCATTTTTCTTCTTCTCCCTCATCCTCTTCTTCTTCATCCTCTTCATTTTCTTCTTCATCATCCTCTTTTTTCTTCTTCTTCTTCTTCATCATCATCATCTTCTTCTTCTTCTTCATCCTCTTCTTCTTCTTCTGCTTCTTCTTCATCATCATCCCCTTTTTCTTCGTTTTCTACTTCTTCTCCCTCCTCCTCCTCTTCTTCTTCATCTTCTGCTTCTTCTTCCTCTTTTTCATTTCCTTCTTCTTCTTCTCCCTCATCTTCTTCTTCTCCTCCTTCTTCTCCTTCTCCTTCTCCTTCTTCTCCTTCTTCTTCTTCAATTTTCTTCATCACATTCTTCTTATTACTATTCGTAGTCACACCTTCGTATCCTTTTCCTTCTTTCTTTCTATATAATTATTACTCATTTATTTATTTTTATAGTGTTTAGTCTTCAATATATTCATAGTCTTTATAATTATTAGCAACCAATGTATATCCACATTGGTCTTTATAATATAAAAAATAATACAAACAAAATGTAGACAAATTTCAAGGATACAAAGAAAATCCTACACGATGTACGAACAAACACACACACATAAACACACACACACACACACATTCAAAGAGACACACACACACAGACACGCACACTCAAAGAGACACAAACACACACACACACACTCAAAGAGACACAAACACACACACACACACTCAAAGAGACACAAATACACACACTCACACACACATAAACACATACACACACACACACACACACACACACACACTCAAAGAAACACAAAACACATTCACGAAATACAGACAAACACAAGTACAACTCAAAATACAGACAATGCATAACAACACAGACATACACGCACACACATACACAACGGATGAACACACACAAACACAACGAAGAAATACACACAAACACACACTCACACTTAATAGTTACATCACCAGAAATACACACACTTACACACACAGCGCATAAACACACACACACACACACACACACACACACACACACACACACACACACACACACACACACACATACATCTCACACACACAAACACTTTATAATTACATCACCAGAAATGCACACACTTACACACAGCGCATAAACACACACACACACACACACATCTCACACACACAAACACTTTATAATTACATCACCAGAAATGCACACAAGTAAATACAGCGCACAAACACGCACAAACACGCACGCACGCACACACACACACACACACACACACACGCACAAAAAAAAAAACGCACATAAACACACACATACACACATCTCATACACACAAACACTTTATAATCATGGAATAATGGAAAAATATAAGCTTAGAAAAGTGAAGAAGGAAATAAAATAAGAAAAGAAAGATAGAAGGACACGGATAGAAAAAGAAAAGAAGGAAAAAAATGAAAATAAAAAAGCTAACCAAGTAAAGAAGAAAATAAGAAAAAGAAAAAGAAAAAAAAATAAGATTGAGCTGTAACTCGACCACTATCTTAAAAAGTAATTTAAGATCAAATTATTCAGAAATTAAGGGGGAAAAATAAAATAAATGAATAAATAACAAAAGAAAAAGAAAAAAAAGTTAAAAGAAACAAATAAATAAAACTAAAAAAAAAAATAAAAAATAAAAGATATAAAAAAATGAAAAATAAAAAATAAAAGAAACATAAATAAAAATAGAAAATATAATTAACGTTTAAGAACCCATTTCCCTCCACCACTCCTCCCTCCCCTCCCCCTGCCCCCCCTCCCTCCCTCCCTTCCGCCTGCCCCTCCCCCCCCCTCCCCGTACCCCTAACAGCTAAAACCAGGAAGCCAAAAGCGTCTCATTTTAGGATTAGAATCAAAACCTCTTTGCTTCCGGCGATCGCAGAACCAGCGGTCAGGAGAGGAAGAAGAATTTTTTTTTTTTTAATTTTCTTTCTCTATTTCTTGTTTTCTGATTTTCTTTCTCTCTTTCTTGTTTTCTGATTTTCTTTCTCTCTCTCTTGTTTTGTCTCTCTATCGCGCGCTCTTTTTTTTTCTTTTTCTCTCTATGTTTCTCTTTTTTCTTTCGTTTTTTTTCTTTCTCTGTCTCTCTTTCGCGCTCTTTTTTTTTCTTTTTCTCTCTGTTCCTCTTTTTTTTCGTTTTGCTTTCTCTCTCTCTGTTTCTCTTTTTTCTTTCCATCTTTCTTTTCTCTCTCTCTTTCTCTCTTTGTTTTTATCATTATTATTTTTTTCTCACGTGATAATTCATGCGCTTACGAACGCCAAACGACACGTGTGACCTTTTTGCTTTGAGGATTTGAAAAAAAAAAGCGCGGGAAAGTCGAATCTTTGTCTAGAGGTTTTGAAAATACGCGGGAAAGTGCGAGGCGTTAGTGTTAAATAACTGTCGTATTTCTTTCTTTGAAACTTTGAAATTGCGCGGGAAAGTGTGAGCCGTTAGTTGTTTTCTAACTGTCGTATTTTTTTTCTCTTTGAAAATTTGAAATTGCGCGGGAAAGTGTGAGTCGTTAGTTGTTTTCTAACTGTCGTATTTCTTTCTTTGAAAATTTGAAATTGCGCGGGAAAGTGTGAGTCGTTAATTGTTTTCTAACTGTCGTATTTTTATTTTTCTCTTTGAAAATTTGAAATTGCGCGGTAAAGTGTGAGCCGTTAATTGTTTTCTAACTGTCGTATTTTTATTCCTCTTTGAAACTTTGAAATTGCGCGGGAAAGTGTGAGCCGTTAGTAGTTTTCTAACTGTCGTATTTTTATTTCTTTCTTTGAAACTTTGAAATTGCGCGGGAAACTGATAGCCGTTAGTTGTTTTCTAACTGTCGTATTTTTATTTCTCTTTGAAAATTTGAAATTGCGCGGGAAAGTGCGAGTCGTTAGTTGTTTTCTTTCATTCCATTTTATTGAGCGAAAAAGGACGGGTCTTTATTTGTTTTCTATCGTATTTTTTATTATTGTTTTTCTTTAATTGAAATTGCTCAGGAAAGTGCGAGTCGTTAGTGGTTTCCTAACTGTTTTTATTTTTTTATTTTTATTATCATTTTTTTTTAATGCGCGGGAAAGTGTGAGTCGTTGCTTGTTTTCTTTCATACTTTTTGTTTTGAAAATTTGAAAACGTGCGGGAAATTTCGATATGCTTTTAATCGGCCTTTTCGTTTGAAAAATTAAGAATTATGGATGCGGGAATTTCCGAACTTATTTCGCATTTGTTTCAAGAATTTAAAAAAATCGCGGGAAATTGCAAGCCGTTACATACGAATTGTCCTCCCGATTTGAAAATTTGAAAATGCGCGGGAACAGGTAAACCGTTGCATCCTAACGGTCGATTTTGTTTCAAGAATTTAAAAATTCGCGGGAAATTGCAAGCCTCTGTATACGAATTGTCCTCCCGATTTGAAAATTTGAAAATGCGCGGGAACAGGAAAACCGTTGCATCCTAACGGTCGATTTTGTTTTGGAAACGTTTAAATACGCAGAAAAGTACGTTATTGCATTCTAAGTAACTAGTCCAAAACTTTGCTTTTGATTTATAAATTTAGAATGCATAAAAAAAAGAAAGAAAGAAACGAAGGAAAATACTCAACGTTGCTTTCTAATTAATAATCATCTTTCTTTTGACATTCTGAAAATATTTTGAAAATGACAAGCTGTTGTTTGCTACCTAACCGCTCTATAAAAATAAATAAAAAATAAATAGATAAATATGTAAATAAATAATAAAAAAATAAAATAGAAATAAAACAATGAAGATAAAAGATAAAATAAAAGATAAAGCGATAAATAAATAACCGTTATTTGATTTTTTTTTCGATTTATTTTGTGTATCCATTATTTAAAAAAAGAAAAGAAAACAAAATGCAAAGAAAATTACGATCTTTTTTGTTCTGTTTTTGTTTTGAAAAAAGAAGAAAAAAGAATTTGAACGTAATTTTTTTATCCGTTACCGATCGTCTTAAAGAAAGCGTAAAATAAGATAAAAAAAAGAAAAGAAAAAGAAAATGATAAATGATTGCAATAATTATACATATTAAAAAACTAACGACCTTCACAAAAAAAGGTTGATTTACATAGAAACTGTTATTGTAGATTTTTTTTGCATAACCACAATTATCATATTATGACCGCAATTAGGCATGTTTTGAAGTAGGTTAAACAAAAGCATTATTGGTAATAATTATCACTTTTGCACAAAAACGAAAATTTTACTGAAATCAAGTCACATAAAAATGTATATATTATTCTATTATGTATATATATATATTTTGCAGATAGAGAAACCGTTATTTTTGAATTTAGAAATTCAAATTTTCAAATACGTAATTTCCGTTAAGTAGAAATTTGTCGGTTAGGCAAGGCGCGGAAGGATCAGCTGATATAGCTCCACTACAATCATCACCATCATTATAATCATCACCATCATAATCATCACCATCATCATCATTATTCTCACCATCATTATTACCATCACCATCATCGTTTTAATCATCACCACCATCATCATCATCATCACCATCGCCACTATCACCATCCTACCCCGTGCCACACACTCGCCCTGCTCGCCGACAAATCACCATCATAATTATCACCATCATCATCATTATTCTCACCATCATTATTACCATCACCACCATCATTATCTCCATCATCATCATTATCACCATCCTCATTATCATCAACATCATCCTCACCATCACCATCATCATCACCATACAATAACCCCCCCCCCCACCTTTCCTACCGCCCCCTCTCCCTCTCCTCTCCCCCCCAAACACCCCTCCTCCCACTCTCCACCCCCTCCTCCTACCCCCTCCTACCTCTCTCCACCCCCAACCCCACCCACCCCTCCCCCCCTCCCCACCCCCTCTCCTCCCCCTTTCCCAAGACCCCCCCTCACCACCCCACCCCCACCCCCACCACCCCCCCCCACCCCCACCCCCCAGGGAGCGTGACCCTACAGGTGTCGTCGGTATTTTCGTTTAAAAATATTAAGAATTACTCGGGAATTTACTTCTTAACCCTTCGCTTTTAGTTCGAGAATTTAAAAAAATCGCGGGAAATTGCAAGCCGTTACATACGAATTGTCCTCCC
>NC_091588.1:24146592-24149092 GCF_042767895.1 Penaeus vannamei
CGGGGGTTACAGCGGGGTTCGGGTCGGGGTTGGGGTTCGCTGTAACGGGGTTGCGGAGAGAGGTTTTGTGCCAGGGGGGGAGGAGGGGGGAGGTGGAAGGGGGGTTGTGTGTGTGTGTGTTTTGTGTGTATGTAATGGGTAGGTGTTGTGTGTGGGTGTTTGTATTGTATAGGTTGTGGTTGAGAGAGATAGTGTGTGTGTTTGATATCTTTGTTTGTGCATGTGTTTATGTAAGTGTGTATGTGTTTATGTACGTGTGTGTGTGCGTATGTGTGTGTGTTTATGTACGTGTGTGTGTGTTTGTGTACGTGTGTGTGCGTACGCGTGTGTGTTTATGTACGTGTGTGTGTGTGTGTGTGTGTGTTTATGTACGCGTGTGTGTGTTTATGTACGTGTGTGTATGTGCGTAGGTGTGTGTATGTGCGTATGTGTGTGTGTTTATGTACGTGTGTGTGTGTTTATGTACGTGTGTTTGTGTTTATGTACGTGTGTGTGTGTTTATGTACGTGTGTTTGTGTTTATGTACGTGTGTGTGTGGTGTGTGTTTATATGTGTGCGTATGTTGTCGGTATATATGTATGTGTACTAGTATTATGTGTTATGCGTTTATGTGTATATTATTTGTATGTGCACATGCATGTGTGTGTGTGTGTTCCCTGTGTATGTGTACGTGTGTGTGTTCCCTGTGTATGTGTACGTGTGTGTGTTCCCTGTGTATGTGTACGTGTGTGTGTTCCCTGTGTATGTGTACGTGTGTGTGTTTGTCTGTATGTGTTTGTGTGTGTTTGTGTGTGTGTTTGTGTGTGTTTGTGTGTGTGTTTGTGTGTGTGTGTGTGCGTATGTGTGTGTTTATGTACGTGTGTACGTGTGCATGTGTGTGTGTTTATGTACGTGTGTGTTTGTGCGTATGTGTGTGTGTTTATGTACGTGTGTGTGTGTGCGTATGTGTGTGTGTTTGTGTACGTGTGTGTGTGTGTGTGTGCGTATGTGTGTGTGTTTATGTACGTGTGTGTATGTGCGTATGTTTGTGTGTTTGTGTGTATGTGTTTGTGTGTATTTTTCGTGTGTGTCTGTGTGTGTGTACGTCTCTGTGCGTATGTATGTGTGTGTGTGTGTACGAGGATGTGTGCGCCTGTGTAAAAATGCTATGCCTAGATGGACCAGCATATTAAAGGGTAATTAATTAAATTATTAGAGCTGTGATCATCACGCTGGCTTTTATAATGATGAGTTTGATGATGATGATGAGGATGGTGATGATGATGATGATGATGATGGTGAAAGCGATGGTGATGTTGATGATGATGATGGTGGTGATTGATGATGATGATGATGGTGATTGATGATGGTGATGATGGCGATGGTGATGATGATGATGATGGCGATTGATGATGATGATGATGATGGCGATTGATGATGGTGATGATGGCGATGGTGATGATGATGATGATGGCGATTGATGATGATGATGTTGGTGGTGATGGTGATTGATGGTGATGATGATGGCGATTGATGATGACGATGATGAGGATGGTGATTGATGATAGTGATGATGATGATGATGATGGCGATTGATGATGATGATGATGAGGATGGTGATTGATGATAGTGATGATGATGATGATGGCGATTGATGATGATGATGATGAGGATGGTGATTGATGATAGTGATGATGATGATGAGGATGGTGATTGATGATGATGATGATGATGATGATGGTGATGGCGATGATGATGAGGATGGTGATTGATGATGATGATGATGATGGGAATTTTGTATGTTTTGTTTTTGTTATGTTTGCTGTTCTCGCTGTTATGTAATGTTGGTGGTGATGGTGATGGTGATGATGGTGATGATGATGGTGATGATGATGATGGTGATTGATGATGATGGTGATGATGGTGGTGATGATGATAATGATGATGGTGGTGGGGTTGATGATGGTGATGGTGATGGTGATGGTGATAATGATGATGGTGGTGATGGCGATGGTGATGATGATGATGATGATGATGGTGATGATTATGGTAATTGATGGTGGTGGGGTTGATGATGGTGATTGCTAATGGTGGTGGTGATGATGAAAATAATGATGATAAGGATGGTGATGATATGGTAATTGATGATGGTGGTGGTGTTGGGGATAATGATGATCTAGATAACGATAACAGTAACGATGATGGTGTTGTTAGTGGTGATGCTAACAATAACAACAACAATAACATTAATGAAGATAAGATTGATGATAATGATGATGCTAGTCAACACCACACCACCTGCAACATCCCAGCCTCCGCAATTCTCACTCTCTTCAACACCACACTTTCTGCAACTTCTCTGCAACACCACATCCTCTTCAACACCTTCTCCCGTCTGTGCAGCGCCCTCTTCAACACCGCAATCTGCTCAGTATAATCCTATCTGCAACTTTGTATTCAACACCGAAAGTTCTGCAACACCTTGCAACACCTTAACACCACATTCATTGCAGTCTAATCA
>NC_091588.1:24154092-24159092 GCF_042767895.1 Penaeus vannamei
AGAAGGGAATGAAGGGGGTAAAAGACGAAGTAGAAGAAATAGAAGGAGGAGGAGAAGGAAGAGAAGAAGAAAAGGAAAAGAGGAAGAAAAAGAAAAAAGAAAGGAAAATACAAAAAAGGACAAAAAAAAAATCAGAAAAAAACTCAAGCAAAAACAAGGAAGTACAAGAAAAAAAAGAAGGAATAAAGAATTAAAGAATAAATGAAAGAAAGACCAAGAGAAGTGCAGACGACCACTAGCGCCATCTCGCGGTGGTCGTAGCAACTCCATCTCGCGGCGGCCGTTGATTGAGGTCGTTACACGTGGTCGTTGCAGAGGGGGAGGGGGAGGGGGCAAGGGGAAGGAGAGGGAGGGGGAAGGGAGGGTGTGGTTGTTAGGTGTGTGTTGTGTGTGTGTGTGTTTATTTGTGTGTGTGTTTGTTTGTTTGTTTGTTTGTGTGTGTATGTGTGTGTGTGTGTGTGTGTGTGTGTGTGTGTGTGTGTGTGTGTGTGTGTGTGTGTGTGTGTGTGTGTGTGTGTGTGTGTGTGTGTGCGTGTGTGTTTGTATGTATGCGCGTGTGTGTATTTCCGTCTGTCTATCCACCACTACTAACCTATCTATCTGTTTATCTCTCTACCCAACTATCTATCTACTCACCTATACGCCTACTTACTCATCAAACCCATCTATCTACCTATCTATTGACACGCACACAAACAGACACATAGAAATATAAAACGCACACATACACAGACACCCTCCCCCCCTCCCACAAAGACACTCTCCACCCCCACACACAAAACACACAACCCCCCTCCCACACAGACACCCCCTCCCACATAATCCCCCTCCTCCCACACAACCCCCTTCCACCCCTCCCCCACACACCCACACTACCCCCACACACACACAGACAACCCTCCCCCTTACACCCCTCCCCCACACAACCCTCCCACACATACCCCCCCTCCCCCCACACTACCCCTCCCCCACACATACCCCTTCCACACCCACACGCAACTCCACCCAAGGCGGGTATTTACTCACACGTCTGAACACGTCTGCCTCTCATTTGCATACACTCTTAATTATAAACATATTTCCCTTCTTGCTCCGTGTATCGTCATTCCTTCTCTCTCTCTCCGTAGATTCTTGCTGAAAAGGAGGAGAAGAAGAAGAGAAAAGGAGAAGAATAAGAAGGAAAGAGAAGGATAATGGGAAGAAGAAGGAGAAGAATCTCTCTCTCCGTAGATTCTTGCTGAAAAGGAGAAGAAGAAGAAGAAGAAGGAGAAGAGAAAAAGGATAATGGGAAGAAGGAGAGAAAAGGAGAAGAATAAGAAGCATCGCCGTTCCTTCTCTCTCTCTCTCCGTAGATTCTTGCTGAAAAGGAGGAGAAGAAGAAGAAGGTGAGAAAAAGGATAATGGGGAGAAGAAGGAGAGTGAAGGAGAAGAATCTCTCTCTCCGTAGATTCTTGCTGAAAAGGAGAAGAAGAAGAAGAAGGAGAGAAAAAGGATAATGGGAAGAAGAAGAGAGAAGGAGAAGAATCTCTCTCTCCGTAGATTCTTGCTGAAAAGGAGAAGAAGAAGAAGAAGGAGAGAAAAAGGATAATGGGAAGAAGAAGAGAGAAGGAGAAGAATCTCTCTCTCCGTAGATTCTTGCTGAAAAGGAGAAGAAGAAGAAGGAGGAGAGAAAAAGGATAATGGGAAGAAGAAGGAGAGAGAAGGAGAAGAATCTCTCTCTCCGTAGATTCTTGCTGAAAAGGAGAAGAAGAAGAAGAAGGAGGAGAGAAAAAGGATAATGGGAAGAAGGAGAGAGAAGGAGAAGAATCTCTCTCTCCGTAGATTCTTGCTGAAAAGGAGAAGAAGAAGAAGAAGGAGAGAAAAAGGATAATGGGAAGAAGAAGAGAAAAGGAGAAGAATAAGAAGCATCGCCGTTCCTTCTCTCTCTCTCTCCGTAGATTCTTGCTGAAAAGGAGGAGAAGAAGAAGAAGGTGAGAAAAAGGATAATGGGGAGAAGAAGGAGAGTGAAGGAGAAGAATCTCTCTCTCCGTAGATTCTTGCTGAAAAGGAGAAGAAGAAGAAGAAGGAGAGAAAAAGGATAATGGGAAGAAGAAGAGAAAAGGAGAAGAATAAGAAGCATCGCCATTCCTTCTCTCTCTCTCCGTAGATTCTTGCTGAAAAGGAGAAGAAGAAGAAGGAGAGAAAAGGAGAAGAATAAGAAGGAGAGAAAAAGGACAATGGGAAGAAGAAGAGAAAAGGAGAAGAATAAGAAGGAGAGAAAAGGAGAAGATGAAGAAGGAGAGAAAGGGAGAAGAAGAAGAGGAAGGAGAGAAAAAGGATAATGGGAAGAAGAAGAGAGAAGGAGAAGAATAAGAAGGAGAGAGAAGGATAATGGGAAGAAGAAGAGAGAAGGATAATGGGAAGAAGAAGAGAGAAGGAGAATAATAATAAGAAGGAGAGAAGGATAATGGGAAGAAGAAGAGAAAAGAATAATAATAAGAAGAGAGAAGGATAATGGGAAGAAGGAGAATAATGATAATACTTATAAGGAGAATGATGATAAGAGGAAGGACAGTGATGATAAGAATAATAAGGAGTGATAAGGAGAATAAGAAGGAGAGAAAAGGATAATAGGAAGAAGAAGAATGATAATAATAATAATAATAATAATGATACTAAGTAGAATGATAAGGGAAAAGACGAAAGATTAATGGGAAGGAGAATAATGATAATAATAATAAGGAGAATGATGATAAGAGGAAGGAGAGTGATAATAAGAATAATAAGGAGGATGAAAAGGGGAATAAGAAGGAGAGGCAAGATTAATGGGAAGAAGGAAGAATGATGATAATAATAATAGGGAGAACGAAAAGGAGAATAAGAAGCATCCTCCTCCTCCTCCTCCTCCTCCTCCTTCTCATCCTCCTCCTCTTCCTCCTCTTTCCCATCCTCCTCCTCCTACTACTCCTCCTTCCCTTTCCCCTCCCCCTCCTCCTCCTTCCCTTTCCCCTCCCCCTCCTCCTCCTTCTCCCCTTCCTCCTCCTCCTACTACTCCTCCTTCCCTTCCCCCCCCTCCTCCTCCTTCCCTTTCCCTCCCCCTACTCCTCCTTCTCCCTTCCTCCTCCTCCTCCTCCTCCTCCTCCTCCTCCTCCTCCTCCTCCTCCTCCTCCTCCTCCTCCTCCTCCTCCTCCTTCCCTTTCTCCTCCTCCTCCTCCTCCTCCTCCTCCTTCCCATCCTCCTCCTCCTTCTTCTCCTCCCTTTTCTCCTCCTGTCCCTCCCCCTTCCCTTCCTCCTCCACCTCCTCCCCTTCCTCCTCCTCCTCGTAGTGTCGGGGTGTTAATCTTATAATCCTGTCTTCCTTCCCTCTCTTGTCGCCTTTTTACCTAAGGGGAATCGAGGGGAAGAACGAGGAGAGAGAGAGAGAGAGAGAGAGAGAGAGAGAGAGAGAGAGAGAGAGAGAGAGAGAGAGGGAGGGAGGGAGGGAGGGAGGGAGGGAGGGAGGGAGGGAGAGAGAGAGAGAGAGAGAGAGAGAGAGAGAGAGAGAGAGAGAGAGAGAGAGAGAGAGAGAGAGAGAGAGAGAGAGAGAGAGAATGAGAGGGAGAGAGAGAGAATGAGAGAGAGAGAGAGGAAGAGAGAGAGAGAGAGGAAGAGAAAGAGAGAGAGAGAGAGAGAGAGAGAGGAAGAGAAAGAGAGAGAGAGAGAGAGAGAGAGAGAGGGAGAGAGAGAGAGTGAAGGAGGAAGGAGGAAGGAGGAGGGAGAGGAAAGGAAGGAAGAGGGAAAGGGGGAGTAGGAGGAGGAAGAAGAAGACAGGGAGGAGGGAGGAGGAGAAGGAGAGAGAGAGAGAGGGAAGGAGGGAGAGGGAGAGAGAAAGAGGAAGAGGATGAGAAAGAAGATGTGGAGAAGGGAGAGAACAGGAAGAAGGAAGGAGGAGGAAGAAAGCAAGAGAAGAAAAACAGGGAAGGAATAAAAGGAGGAAGAAAAGGAGGAGGATAATGACAAAGTGGAAGAAGGAGGAAGAGGAAGAGGAGAAAGAGAAACAGGAGGAACAGAAAGAAGCGAAGAAGAAGGAAAAGAAATAGCAAGGAAAGAATGCTGAAAAGGAAGAAGAAAAAAGAGAAGAAGAGAGAGAAAGAAGAAGAAGAAGAGAAAGAAGGGGAAGAGGAGAATGGAGAGGGGAGAGCGAGAGGAAGGGATTAAGGGAATGAGAACGAACAGGGAAGGGGAAGAGAGGGGAGAAGGATAAGAACAGGTGAAAGACAAAAAGAGAGAGAGAGAGAGAGAGAGAGAGAGAGAGAGAGAGAGAGAGAGAGAGAGAGAGAGAGAGAGAGAGAGAGAGAGAGAGAGAGAGAGAGAGAGAGAGAGAGAGAGAGAGAGAGAGAGAGAGAGAGAGAGAGAGAGAGAGAGAGAGAGAGAGAGAGAGAGAGAGAGAGAGAGGGGAAAAGAGAAAAATGAAAAAAATGATATATATTTATGTATATGATGCAAGTGGCGTGATCTAGAACACACGCACATATACATACATACAAGCACAGATACATATATATACACACAGACACAGACACAGACACAGACACAGACACAGACACAGACACACACGGTCAAAAAAAAAGGAACATCAAACACCTTTTTTTTCAAATGATTTTCTCACGACGTCTTTTCCTCCTCCTCCTCCTTATTCCCCTTCCTCCTCCTCCTCCTCCTTATTCCCCTTCCTCCTCCTCCTCCTCCTTATTCCCCTTCCTCCTCCTCCTCCTCCTTATTCCCCTTCCCTCCTCCTCCTCCTCTCTCCTCTTCCCCCTGCTTTCCCCTGCCCCCAACCCCTCTTCCTCCTTCTTCCCGCCATCCTCCTCCCCATCCTCCCTCCTCCTTCTCCTCCTGCTCTGTCTCCTCCCCCAACCCCTCTTTTTCCCTCCCTCTTCCTCCCTCCCCCTCCTCCTCCCTTCTCCCTCTTCCTCCCCCTTCTCATCCTCCTCCTCCTCCCTTCCTACCCCCATCCTCCTCCCTCCCCCCATCCCCCCTCC
>NC_091588.1:24164092-24169092 GCF_042767895.1 Penaeus vannamei
ATGCATACAAACACACACACACACAAAAGACGGACGGCCAAACACACACACACACACACACGCAGATGCAAACAAATATACACACACACAGCCAAACACACACACACACACAAACACCCACACCCACCCACCCACACACACACCCACCCACACAAAGACACCCATAAACGCAACCAAACACACACACACACATACGCACACACACACGCACACACACACACACACACAAACACACACATACACAAACACACACCCACAAACAACCCCCCCCACACACACACACATACAACCAACCAAAGACACACACACACACAGTGGGCGTGCGGGCGTGCGCTGGGCCTCTCTCTCCCGCAGATAATGACCTCCCACGTATCTCTCCGACACCTGTGGGCGGAATTCAGTGTAATTACATAGATAATGGCTAAAACTAAGGTGTCACCGGGGAAGAGGTGCCATGTCATTAGTGCCTGTCATGTCGGGGCTTGTGGCTCTCTCTCTCGCTCTCTGTCTTTCTGTCTCTCTCTTTCGCTTTCTCTCTCTCTCTCGGTATGGGTCTTGCTTTTCTCTCTCTCTCTCTCTCTCTCTCTCTCTCTCTCTCTCTCTCTCTCTCTCTCTCTCTCTCTCTCTCTCTCGCTCTCTCTTTCTCTCTCTCTCTCTCGGTTTGGATCTTGCCTTTCTGTCTGTCTGTCTGTCTGTCTGTCTGTCTGTCTGTCTGTCTGTCTGTCTGTCTGTCTGTCTGTCTGTCTGTCTGTCTGTCTGTCTGTCTCTTATTATTGTTGCTGTCATTATCATCCCACGTTTGCAAACAACCCCTCACACCTTTCCAACAACCCCTCCCACCTCACACCTCCCCAACCAACCTCTACAACCCCCTCCCCACTTTTGCAACAACCCCTCACACCTCCCCAACAACCTCTCCCACCTCCCCCAACAACCTCTCCCACCTCCCCAACAACCTCTCCCACCTCCCCACCTCCCCAACAACCCCTCACACCTTGCAACAACCTCCCAACCAACCCCTTCAACCCCTCCCCTCCCCACCTCCAACCCCCTCCCACCAAACACCGGGAACCTCAGCTTGAAGGCGACCTCTACAACCCCCTCCCACCTCCCAAAGCAACCCCTCCAACCCCCACCTCCCACCTCCAACCCCTCCAACCTCCCCCAACCAACCCCCTCCCAACAACCCCTCCAACCCCTCACCCCTCCCCCAACAACCAACCCCTCCAACCAACCCCCTCCCCAACCCCTCCAACCAACCCCCCAACAACCCCTCCCCACCTCCCCCTCCACCCCCACCCTCCCACCCAACCTCCCCCTCCCCACCTCCCCCAACCAACCCCCTCTCCCCAACCTCCCCAACCCCCCCCCTCTCCCCCCTCCCCCAACACCTTTGCAACAAGCCTCGCAACAAACACGGGAACCTCAGCCCTCAGCTTGAAGGCGACCCTCGTCCAAGAGCTGAGATAAAGACTATCACGACACGTTGCCGGGCCGCCTCTGATGGAGCTGTCGGAGAAGGGGGGCTGTTGGGACGGACAGGGGAGACGAGGGGGAAAGAGAGAGAGGGGGGTGAGGGGAAAGAGAGGGGGTGAGGAGGAGGGGGTGAGGGGGGGAAGAGGGGGGAGTGGGGAGGGAAAAGGAGGGGAGAGGAGTGAGGGAAAAGGGGGAGAGAGAGAGGGAAATGGGGGAAGTGAGGGGAAAAGGGGAGAGAGAGGGAAGGGGGAGTGAGGGGAAAGGGGGGTGAGGGGAAAGGGGAGGAGGGGGTGAGGGGAAACGGGAGAAAGGGAGGGAGCGAGGGGAAAGGGAGGGGAGAGGAGGGGGAAGTGAGGGGATGGAGTGGGGAATGGGAGAGAGGGTGTGAGGGGAATGGAGGGGGTGGGGAATGGGAGAGGGTTGGGGATATAAGGGAAAGGTGGGGAAAAGAGAGGAAATGAGGTGAATGGGAGAGGGGGAAAGAGCGGAGTGAGGGAGACTGGGAGAAGGGGATAATTGGGGAATGGGAGAGGGGAGAGGATGTGAGGGGAGGGAAGGGAAAAGTGGTGGGGGAGTGAGGGAAAGAAGGGTTTGGGGGGAAGAGAGAAAATGAGAGGGGAGTGAGGGGAATGAGAAAGTGGAGTTAGGGGAAGGGGGAGGGGAGTGAGGGGGAGGGGGAAGAGGTATAGAAAAGGAGGGGAGGAGAGTGAGGGAGGGAAGAGAGGCAGCTGGGACGGAGAGGGGAAGTGAGTAAGGGGAATAAAGAAAATAATAAAAAGTGATAATGATAATGAAAATAATAACAATGATGAAAATATTGACAGCAATGATAATGAAAGTAATGTTGATGATGATGATAATGATAATGATTATAATGATAATAATTGTAATAATGACAATGATGATGACGATGATAAAGATGATAATTACAATAATGATAATGATGATACGATAACAATGATAATGATGATACGATAACAATGATAATGATGAGAATGATAATAATTATGATTATAAGAATACTGATAATAACATCATTAATGAAAATAACGATAATAATGATGATGATATTAAAAATCATAATAATCATAATAATGATAACAATGAAGATGATGATGATAATGACATACCACAATAATAATAATAATAATAATAATAATAATAATAATAATAATAATAATAATAATAATAATAATAATAATAATAATAATAATAATAATAACAATGATAATAGTAACAATAATAATGATAATGGTATTAATTACGATAATAATGAAAATTATGATAACGATAATCGTAATAGTAATGATAATGATGATAATGATAACAATGATAATGGTTATAATAGTAATAATAATAATAATAACAATGGTAATAATAATAATGATAATGATAATAATAATAACAATGATAATAATATACTTTGAACTACTTTGCCCGCCATATGGTCTCCCAGAGTAGTATGAGCAAGTCTAAAACCAATTATTTTTTTATTTGTTTTTTCTTCCGTTCGGGCGCTACTAAAATGCTATAACTAACATGGGTTTATTTCACTTATCACGTCTAAATGAGCCAATTAGATGGGTTGTTAACGGTTCTGTTGTGTGTTTGGTTATGAACACACACACACATACGGACAAGTATGTACGCATACACACACAGACACGCACACGCGATCTTCCACACACACACACACCAACACACAATCTTCAACACACACACACGCAAACGCGCACACACACACGCACACACACACACACACATACATACACACACACACACACACACGCAATCTTCAACACACACACACGCAAGCGCGCACACACACACGCACACACACACAGACACACACACACAATCTTCAACGCACACACACACACACACACACACACACACACAAACAATCTTCAACACACACACATACGCGCGCGCGCGCGCGCAATTTTCAACATATAACACAACCCTCCCCCCTATAGAGTCACACACTATTTAACGCCAACCGCCACGCACACACACGCTTATTCACACGTTGACTCCGCCCCCCCCTCCGGCAAAAACATAGACGACCCGCCACCACACAATACCCCTTAGCCACGCACATACACTTTCTTCTTTACACACACGCGCGCACGCGAACACACACACATACGCACACGAAAACACACACACACACACACACACACACACACACACACACACACACACACACACACACACCATACCCTTCAAAAATGTACCCCTTCCCCTACAGACTTGCACCCCCACACCCCACCTCTACCCCCCCCCCCCCCACACGCTTCCCCTTCACACAAACCTCCCTTGCTCCCCCTCCCTCTTCCCCTCCTTATCCACACCTCCCCTCCCCCCACATGAATTTCCCCCTCCCCCTTCCCTCATTCCCCACTCAAATTTCCCTCCTCTCCCTCTTCCCCCTTCCCAAACATCTTCCTTCCCTCCCTCCTCCCCTCCCCCATTCCCACACTAACCTCCCTACCCCCTCTTCTTCCCCTCTTCCCCTCACCCCCATCCCGCTCCCTCCCCCTTATTCCCACACCTTCACCCCTCCCTCCCCATCCCCTCCATCTCCCCACTATATCCCCTTCCCCTTCCCCCTCCCTCACTCCCTCCCCCCTCTTCCCAAACACTTCCCTCTCCTTCCCTTCTCTTCCTCTTCCCACACAACCCTCTCCCCTCCCCATCCCCCACTCACCCCATACCCTTCCCCCCCTCCCCATATCCCTCACCCCCCTCCCTCTCCCCCCCTTCCCCCCCCTCCATCACCCCCCTCCCCATCCCCCTCTCTCCTCCCCATACCCTCCCCTACTCACCCCCCTTATACCTACCTTTTCCCACAGGCCGCCCGCCCGCCCGCCCCCCCCCCCCCCCGCCCGCCCACCCGCCGCAAATGGCCCAAAGGCAGACTCCAATTACACGTGGGGGAGGCACGGGCGGTCTGAGGGTGCCAGGGTGGGCGCCGAGGATTATGGACCTCACACTTCTTTTTTTTATATATATATATGTACGTATATGTGTGTGGATCGTGGGTTTGGGTTTTATTTCTTTCTTTATTTATTTATTTTATGTTTTTATTTCATTTTTTTGGTTTGGTTTGGTTGTTCTTTCTTTGTTTTTTTGTCTTTTTTTGTTTTTTGTTTATTTTTTTATTTATTTTCTTTTTTTGGGTTTGTTCTCTCTTTCGTTTTTTTTTTTAATTTGTTTGTTTTTGTTTTTTTTTTTTTTTTTGGGGGGGGGTGTTGCTTGTTTTTTTGTTTGTGTTGTTTATCTTGTCTTTCTGATCTCATTTTAGCCTCTCTTTTTTTTTTTTGCCTTTTTCTTTAATTTTCTCTTTTCTTTATTTCTCCTTTGTTCTCTCTTTCTTTCTTTTCTTTATTTCTCCTTTGTTCTCTCTTTCTTTCTTTTCTTTTTTCTCATTCTCTCTCTATATCTATACATCTATCTACCTATCTAACTTTCTTTCTCTCTCTCTCTATCTATTTATCTATTTATCTATTTCTATGTAGACC
>NC_091588.1:24179092-24181592 GCF_042767895.1 Penaeus vannamei
TCTCTCCTTATCTTCTCTCTTTCTTTTTGCCTCGAGCGGTGTCTCTTTCTCTCCTCCTTTCTCCCCTTCTCTCTCTTCTTCTTTCTCTTCCTTTATTCCTCTTCTTCCCTTTTCCTCCCTCCCTTCTAACTACTCCTCTCCCCTTTACCTTTCTCTCCCTTTCACTTTTTCCCTTCCTTTCCTCTCCCTACCCCTCTCCTACCTTCCCTTTTCTCTCCCTTCGCCTCACCTCCCTTTCTTTTTTGTCCCTTCTCTTTCCTTTATTCTCTTCTCCGCTCCCCTACCTTTCCCTTTCTCCCTCTCTGCCCCTCCCTCCCTTCCCTTTTTTTCCATTCGCCTCCCTCCCCCTCCCTTTCCCTTCCTCTTCCCTCCCCTTCCTTTCTTTTTCTCTCCCTTCCCCTCATCTTCCTCCTCTCCCATCCCTTCACCTCCCTTTTCCTTCCGCTCCTCCCCCTCCCCCCTCCTCTCCCTTCCCTTCCCTTTCCCTCTCCCCCTCCCTCCCCCTCCTCTCCCTTCCCCTCCCTCCCCCTCTTTCTCTCCCTTCCCCCCTCCCCCTCTTTCTCTCCCTCCCCCCTCTTTCTCTCCCTTCCCCCCTCCCCCATCTTTCTCTCTCCCTCGTGCATCAGAACCCCCTTCCCCTTCCCCCTTCCCCTTCCCCCTCCCCTCCCCTCCCCCTCCCCCTGGCCATCACCTCAGCTTTAACATGCTGTTGTTACGACGAGAAGACAGTCACGTGACCGGCATTGTTCCCGCCAAAAAAGATGAAAAACGTTTTGAGTCCGTAATCCTTCATTAAATTATTCATCTGTTTGTTTTTATTATTATTATTATGCTATTTATTTGTCCTTTGTTTTGTTTATTTGTGTTTTAACTTATGCATCTGTTTTTTTTTATATATTCTACATATTTGTGTTTCTTTTTGTTGTTTTTGTTTTCTTTATCTATATTTTATCTGTTTGTTTTTATTCATGTTTGTTTTTGTTTTATATGTCTTGTTTATTTTCTTCATAAAAAATAATAAATAATAAATAATAAAAATAATAAATAATAAAAAAGAATAAATAATAATGATTTCATAGACGAAAATGTAAGAATGGAACACACAAACACACACACATATTCACATACGCACACACACACAGTCACAGGCAGACAAAATATACTCTCTCTTTCTTCTCTCTCTTCTTCTTCTCTTTCTTTCTTTCTTTCTCTCCCTCCCTCCCCCTCTCTCTATCTCTTTCTCTGTCTCCATCTCTCCCTCTGTCCCTCTCTCTCTCATTCTCCCTCTCCGTCTCTCTCTATCTCTCTCTCTCTCTCTCTCCCTCTCCCTCCCTCCCTCCTTTCCTCCCCCGCTACCCCCCTCCCTCCCTCCCTCCCTCCCACCCTCCCTCCCTCCTCCTTCTCCCCCTCTCCCCTCCCTCCCTCCCCCCACCCCCCTCTCCCCTCCACGTGCAATCCCCCTCCCCCCCGCTGCCATATATACCAATAAAAGCTCAGCTGCAATCGCTGTATGCACCATGTGTGCGTTGCAAGGGTTATCTCCATGTTGGCTTCGGGATCGCTCGAACCAAGCATCAATTTTCATTCATTTTTTTTTTTTATTTGCACCCCTCTCTCTCTCTCTTTCCCTCTGAGAGAGAGAGAGGGAGAGAGAGAGAAAGGGAGAGAGAGAGAGAGAGAGAAAGGGAGAGAGAGAGAAAGGGAGAGAGAGAGAAAGGGAGAGAGAGAGAAAGGGAGAGAGAGAAAATAATAATAAAAAAACGTAGCATCAATTTTCATTCATTTTTTTTCACCCCTTAAAAAAAAATAGAGAGAGAATTCGAATATAAAAAAAAAAATATGTATTTTATTTAAAAGAAAAAATAAATCGCGACTTACATTTTATTTATTTATTTATCTATTTATTTTTGTGAAATGTAAACAAATTTATCTATTTTTATTTATTTATCTATCATTTTTTTGTGAATGGTAAACAGACAGGAAAAAATGATTTATAAAAGAACGAGTTATGACTATGCAATGCGTGCCTTTTTTTTCTTTAATTATTCTCTCTATCTATCTCATATATCTTTACTTTTCTCCTTTTCTTTCTATTCATATATCGATCTATCCCTATTTCTTCCTTCTTAATTCAATTCTCTCCATTTTTCTCACATTCTCTCCCTCTCTCCTCATTTTATCACCTCCTTTCCTCTCCCTCCTCCTTCCACCTCCCTCTTCTCTCCCTCTCTTTTCATCTTATTACCTCCCTTCCTCCCTCTCCTCCTCCTCCTTCCACCTCCCTCCCTTCCTCCCCTCCTCCTTCCACCTCCCTTCCTTCCCTCCTCCTTCCACCTCCCTCTCCCCCTTTCTCCCCACCTTATCCCCTCCCTTCCTCCCTCCTCCTTCCACCTCCCTCTTCTCCCTCTCTCCCCCTCCTCCTTCAACTTCCCTCTCTCCCCTCCTCCTTCCACCTCCCTCTTCTCTCCCTCCCCCCCCTTTCTCCCCGCGTTCCCAGACC